>NC_037677.1:42588341-42753600 GCF_003255815.1 Theropithecus gelada
AAAAGGATGAGTTTGTGTCCTTTGTAGGGACATGGATGCAGCTGGAATCCATCATTCTTAGCAAACTATCACAAGAACAGAAAACCAAACACCGCATGTTCTCACTCATAGGTGGGAACTGAACAATGAGATCACTTGGACTCAGGAAGGGGAACATCACACACCGGGGCCTATCATGGGGAGGGGGGTGGGGGGAGGGATTGCATTGGGAGTTATACCTGATGTAAATGACGAGTTGATGGGTGCAGCACACCAACAAGGCACAAGTATACATATGTAACAAACCTGCACGTTATGCACATGTACCCTACAACTTACAGTATAATAATAATAAATAAATTAAAAAAAAAAAAAAAAAGAAAATATATTGGGCCAGAATTTTAATGTGAAGGTATGAATTTCAATGTTATAAAAAATAAATAACTTTTATTTAAAAAAAAATAAATAAATAAATAAATAAATTTAAAAAAAAATAAAAAAATAAAGATGTCACTAAAGGAGTTATTAATTCAGAAACAAAATGATAAAAGAAGGAAACATCAGGAATGAAGAAATAGAAATAATAAAATAATGGATAAATACGATAGGTTAGCCTTCTTGAGTTTTTCTAAACTGTGATGATTGAAGCAAAAATTACTCCATGGTCTGATATGGTTCTTCATGCATGTAAATTATGTTGCAAAGTGAGGAGAAATGCATCTACATGGAGATGAGGATTCTCCACATCACATGGCAAAATGTGGACAACAGTAGGCTGCAACAAGTGACATGCATAAAATGTCACACCTGAAGTGACAGAGGATATAGAGAAACCTATACATTCTAAAATAGTATAGATAAACCAAAATGCAATTTAAAAAAATATTACCTTGCTGAGAACAGCTTCAGTTGGGGAGACCCTCACTCAGCAGCACTAGAGGAATTAAAGACACATACACAGAAATATACAGGTGTAGAGTGGGAAATCAGGGGTCTCACAGCCTTCAGAGTTGAGAGCCTTGAGCAGAGATTTACCCGCATCTTTATTAACAACAAGCCAGTGATAAGCATTATTTTTATAGATTATAGATAAACTAAAAGTATTCCATATGGGAAACAAAGGGATGGGCCAAAATAAAGGGATCAGTTTGGCTAGTTATCTGCAGCAGGAGCATGTCCTTAAGGCACAGATCGCTCATGCTATTGTTTGTGGCTTAAGAATGCCTTTAAACGGTTTTCTGCCCTGGGTGAGCTAGGTGTTCCTTGCCCTCATTCCGGTAAACCCAAAACCTACCAGCGTGGGTGTCATGGCCATCACGAACATGTCACAGTGCTTCAGAGATTTTGTTTATGGCCTTGCTTTGTCACATTGAGCTACTTCTTGCAGGAGTCAGGATCCACATCTGCAGACTATACAAAGACAAACAACACAGATTAAAAGCACAATTGTCATTGAAATCACAGAGCTTTCAAGTGTTTTTATCCATTTTAATGGGCTACTAGTGGCTAATCTGTCTGCAGCTCCTTTAAGCACTGCAGTTCTTGGCATTAAGGTCAGGTATGCCTGGGATGCTTTAAATATTTGTCCTTTAATTTTGCAATATTCAAAGACAAGTTTGTAAAGTGTCTTTTTAGATGCTTTTTTTATTCTGTTCCAAATTTTGATCTTACTAAGAGCTATTAATAGTTTCCACAAACGCTTATGTTTAGCTCCTACAATGAGCCATATTACTTGAGGTTGAGGTGCCACTATACCACCATGGTTCCAGATAAGAGGAACTTTTGCTGTACTTCTTATCATTTCTGCCATTTGACCATTTTGTTCAGATCATCTGAACATAGTGTGGCTGTGGCATGCAGACTGAGAGGTGCAATTCAAGCTAAACATCCCCTTAGGTGACCAATTAATAATAATCCCATAGGAATCATTGTGCAGCACCTCTACCTGGTTTGCAATGCAATCTTCCTCAACAAGTATGTTCATTTTTTCTGATCAGGTTCAATTTTGTTTACAAATAGGTTTTTGAGTGTGGTATGCCTCAACTATAGGAGCGGATTTATTATGGTAAATACAGAGATCAGAAAGCATGTGTAACTGCATCATAGAGTGATTATATCTAGGCATTATTGCAAGCCAAGATTGATAAATGTGCCCAGTAAGTATAATTGTTCCCTGTGTCAGCTCTTACTGAAGGGATACTCATGGCAGTGGTTATAACCACTATCATAGCTACCATTAAATTACTCATTGTGACTGGTTGTCCCACTTTCCTCAAGTTTACTTCTGTCATACGACAGCTTCTTGATCTGTCCCCAGTGGATGACTGTGTTTGATGGGTGTTCCTCATCAGCATTGACATGGGCGCAACTAGAGGAGTCCTTGGGATCCTCCCAGAATCTCTTCCTCAGCATCTGGCTCATGATAAGGTTTCAGGTGGCTTGATGGAATCTAAATTGGCTGTAGATTTTGGCCTGGAGAAACAAAAGCATAACCTCTACTCCAAATTATTATTTTACTTATTTCCTGATTTTTTATTATCAGATGTCTCCACCAAATCTGTTGTTCTGCTTCTGTCTTTGCAGCTGGTTCCTGTAGATGCTGTTCAGCTGCTGATAACATCTGGCCATTGGGCAGGCTCAAAAAATTTAAAGTTAATAATGCTAGATTCAGCTGCATCTGTGTTGTTCCATATTCTCTATTTCCCCCTTTCTGCTTTTGCAACTGCTCTTTTAGGGTTAGATGCATTCTTTCCAGTATGGCTTGTCCCTGGGAATTGTATTGGATACCAGTTTAATATTCCACATAGAGAAAAATGTAGCTTGAACTTGGCTAGTATAGCCTGGGGCATTATCTCTTTTAATAGAAGTTGGAATGCCCATCACCACAAAACACTGCAAAAGGTGATATTTAAAACAGGCAGAAGACTCTCCTGATTGGCATGTAGCCCAGACAAATTGAGAAAAGGTGTCCACACATACATGTACATAAGCTTGTCTCCCAAAACAAGGAACATGTGTGACATCCATTTGCCAAAGAGAATTAGGTTCCAATCCTTGAGGATTAACTCCTCCTGTAAAAGATGAGGAATGTACCATTTGGCAAGTTGGGCATCGCTGGATAATACCTTTAGCTTCTTTCCAGGTAATGCTGTTTCTGCTTTTGAGACCAGAGGCATTAACATGGGTTAAATTGTGAAAGTGTCTACCATTAGATATTGCATTAGCAACTAGGCGATCAGTCACTTGATTCCCTTCAGTCAAAGGTCCTGGAAGAGGTGTATGAGCCCTAATGTGAGTGATGTAAAAGGGGTGCATTCCACTCCTAACTGCTATTTGCAATTGGGTAAATAAAGTCATCAGTTGTCCATCTGTATGAAATCACAACTAAGCATTTTCAATTAACTGTATGAAATGAACCACATATGAAGAATCAGAAATCACATTAATAGGCATATCAAAAGCAGTCAATATCTCAATTACAGCTACAAGCCCTGCTTTTCATTTTGAGCTGAAGTATAGGGCATCTGGAAAACTTTACCTTTTGATCCAGAATAAGAAGATTTACCATTACTAGACCCATCTCTGAAAAAATGAAAATGCTTAGCAGGCTGCAGGTTGTTTACCACAGGAATTGTAAATGTAAACCGCTCACAGTCTTGCTCTGCTAAGGGAATGGTAAAGAAACAGTCTTTTAAATCTATGAGTATTAAAGGCCAGTTTTTTGGAATTACAGCAGGAGAAGGCAATCCTGGCTGTAATGCTACCATAGGTTGTATAACTGAACTGATGGCTCTTAAGTCAGTTAACATTCTCCTTTTACCTGGTTTTTTCTTAATTACGAAAACTGGAGAATTCCAAGGGGAAAATGTTGGAACTATGTGCCCATTTTCTAATTGTTCAATAACTAATTTCTCTAGTCTCCAGTTTCTCTTTACTTAGCGGACATTGTTCTACTCAAATTGGCTTATCTGTTAAAAATTTTAAAGGTAAAGGGTTTGGAGGCCTAACAATGACCGCCATCAAAAATGATACCCTAATCTTTGGCAGGAACTTTGTCTTTCTGCTTGAAGCGATTCTTTCAAAACTTGGGAACATTTTTTCTAGTCCCATACTAGGGGCATACCCCATTTTATGCATCATATGTTGATTTTGAGGGCCATATAATTGTTCTAGAATTAGAACTTGTGTTCCCCTTTGTTGTAATAACTCTCCTCCCCATACATTTACAGGTACAGAAGTTATAATTGTTTGAATAGTCCCAGGTTGTCCATTGGGCCCTTCCCAGTGCAAAATATAACTACTTTGATACACTTCAGCTGCTTTACCAACTCCAACTATGTTAAACTGAGTGAATTGAATTGACCACGTGGATGGCCAGTGCTGTAGAGAAATGATTGAAATATCCACTGCTGTATCTACCAAACCTTTAAATTTCTTTCCCTGAATAGTTATTTCACAGGTAGGGCATTTATCAGTAGTTTGATTCACCCAATAAGCTGCTTTGCCTTGTTTATTTGTGCTTCCAAATCCTCCTGTTCATTTAATTTCACTTTTCCCCATTCCCACATATAGCACAATCAGGAGCTGTGCTATACACTCTCCCGGTTCTGCTTTTCAGAGAACAGAAGTAGATATAACAGTTTGAATTTCTCCATTGTAATCTGATTCAATGACTTCTGTATGTATTTGTACCCCTTTTAAATTTAAACTAGACCTGCCTAGAAGTAATCCTATCATCCCCACTGGCAAGGGTCCACAGACTCCTGTTGGGACCTTTTGCAGGGGCTCTCCAGGCAGAAGGCTCACAGTGTTTGTGCAGCATAAAGCTACTGTGGCACTACCAGCTGTGGTGGGGGACAGACATTGTATAGGAGTTAGGGAATGGCCTAAGCTGGAAATGCCAAGGTTTGGAATGGGGCCCGGGACGGGCCCCTCATACCGTTTCCCAAGATCGGGTTCCCATCTTTATCAAACTTAGAATGACACTGATTAGCCCAGTGTTTTCCTTTTTTACATTTTGGACATATTTCAGTCTCAGCAGAGTTTTTTTTTTTCTTTTCTTTTCTTTTTTTTTTCTTCTTCCGCCCATCTGGTGTAATGACTCACTGATTTTTTTCTATATTCTTTTTTAGTATGACCATGCCTCCCACAGTTAAAACAAGCTCCAGGAAATGGAGTATTTCCTTTATCCACTCTGAGTCCTGCCATTGCCTGTGCTAGCAGAGTAGATTTATGCAGATTACCTCCGATACCATCACAGGCTTGATATAATGAACTAAATGTGCTTTCCCAAATTTAAAAGGAAAAGGCTCAAATGTAGCTATAATATTTCCCTGTTGATCTGGGGGGTGGGGTGTATTCTAACAGGGAACTGCCAAGCCTCTAAATCACCCTCTCATCTAGCTTGCTGAATTCCTGCCTGAATAGAACTAAGAGGAGTCACTTGAGGCACTGCTCAGTCACTGGCACAACTACTTTTTGCCCAATGTCCTCTGGAAAAGAAAGCTCTGGAGGGTCAGGCCATTCTTTTTCTTCAAAATAATAATGAGGGGGTGCAGAAGGGTAGGGATGAACCTCTCTCTTCTTTGCCCCTTTAGCTTTAGCTGGCAAACAAACCTGCTCTGTAACCTCTTGTTACTTCATTATATTCTCCTTCCTCCTCATCATCAGTGCGAAAAAGTTCCAAGGTGGAATGAACCAGAGTCCACACTTGTCCCATTGGTACCCTGATGCTTTCGAGCTCCCCTTCTTGCTCACTACAGGGATTGCTTTAAGAGTACTTAAGTGTCTTCCAGTTAATTCCACATTCTCCAATGGTCGCTCCAGCGACTCTTCAACCTGGATTCAAGCCCCCACAATGGACGCCATTTGCCAAGACCAGCTCAGTCGGGGAAACTGTAACCCAGCAGAGCTAGAGGAATTAAAGACACACACACGGAAATATAGAGGTGTGGAGTGGGAAATCAGGAATCTCACAGCCTTCAGAGCTGACAGCCTTGAACAGAGATTTACCCACGTATTTATTAACAGCAAGCCAGTGATAAGCTTTATTTCTATAGATATTTGATTAACTAAAAGTATTCCTTATGGGAAACAAAGGGATGGGCCAAAATAAAGGGATGGGTTTGGCTAGTTATCTGCAGCAAGAGCATTTCCTTAAGGCACAGATCACTCATACTATTGTTTGTAGTTTAAGGACGCTTTTAAGCAGTTTTCTGCCCTGGGTGGGCCAGGTGTTCCTTGCCCTCATTCCAGTAAACCCACAGTATTCCAGCATGGGCATCATGGCCATCACGAACATGTCACAGTGCTGCAGAGATTTTGTTTATGGCCAGTTTCGGGGCCAGTTTATGGCCAGATTTGGGGGGGCCTGTTCCCAACATTACCTTCTCTCAGCTAAAGTGGAATCTGTGTTCTTGAAGGCAGAACCAGCCTGACCAATCATGTTATATATTGGCTCAAGGGGCCATGTTCAGGGTTCCCAAATGATCCTGTACGGGAGTAATCTTGCAGGGTCCGCCATTGTTGTGCACACCTCCACCTCAAGAACAATGAGAAGTTCTAATTTCACAACATAAGCTTGGATCTATGTAAACATTTTGTTTTAATAGTGTTTATATTTTCTGACAGTAAGAGTAGCTATGAATTAGTGTTCTGTCAATCATCTTACATTTATCATCAGAGCAGTATAAGCTTGTTTATATGGATATTTCTCTCTGTATAAGTATATATTTCTGTTCTTTCTAGGGTCTGGCCTCAGTTCTTTTATCTGCTGTCTACTCTATCCTGAGGCTGTTCCCCAGACATGGCCCAGCCCTGGCATTCTGTTCTGCTAGGAACATATGACAATGGTGCCAGAACTTCTCAGACCTTCCTATTAAGATAAGAGAGCCCTGCTTACCTGCTCCCCTTTTTGATGCTTTAGTCTCTTTTATTTTTCTGTCACCCAGGTTGAAGTGCAGTGGTGCAATCTCAGCTCACTGCAACCTCCACCTCCTGGGTTCAAGGAATTCTCTGGCCTAAGCCTCCTGAGTAGTGGGGATTACAAGTGCCCACAACTATACCCAACTAATTTTTGTATTTTTAGTAGAGACAGGGTTTCACTATGTTGGCCAGGCTGGTCTCAAACTCCTGGGCTCAAGTGATTCTGCCCATCTCCGCCTCCCAAAGTGCTGGGATTACAGGCGTGAGCCACCACACCTATCCCACTTTAGCCTCTTCCCTGGTTTACATTTTTTTTTTTATTTTTAAGTAATTTTAGATTTCAAGAAGATTTCCAGAGATAGTATGGATGGTTTCAATATGCCTTTAACTTGCCCTGAGGTTAACATCTCATGTAACTATATTTAATAATACTAAAATAAATTAACATGGGTATAATACTGTAACTAGACATTTCATTTGGATTTTGCCACTTTATTATTATTTGTTCTGGGATTCAATATAGTGTACTGTGCTGTGTTTGGTCATCATGATTTCTTAGTGTCTTTGACTCTGTGACAGTGTCTGAGTCTTTCCTGTTTTTCATGACCTTGACACTTTTGCTGAAAACCAGTTGGATATGTGTGGAGTTCCTTTGGTTTATGTTTGTCTGACTAGACTAGGATTATGGATTTGAGGGAAGAATGTTGCAGAGGTGAGGTGGCCTTTTAATCACATCCTATGGGGATAAGGAATCACTGATGACATGAACTGCAATCACCTGGTTTAGCTTGTGTCTGCCAGGTTCCTCCTCTGCGAGGTTATTATTTTTCCCTTCCACCCTCTATATGTTAAAATTGAGTCACTAAATCCAGTCCACACTTAAGGAGAGGAAAATTAAACTCCACCTCCTTAAAACAGAAATAACAATAAATTTGTGAATGTATGTTAAAACAACCATGGTAATTAGTAAATAATCAGTTAAAGATACTTACAGGCCTTGTAAAGATCTTGTTTCCTCCTCAAGTTTCACCCATTAATATGGTTCCTCATTGGATCTTGCCAACAGCAACTATCACTGTAGTGTTCTAATGGTGATTTTCCTTTGCCCTCACGTTTTCTACATAAATTGTTTGAAATTCTTCCACGGGAAAGATTAGTCTCTTCCTTCTCATTCATTTAATTAACAATTTATTTGCATAGTATGGACTCATGTCTATTTGTATTTTACTTTGGATTATGACGTGTGTCCCATCCTTGTGTTTTGAGCACTTTCTGGCCTGCTGGCACATCAGGATGTTCCATGATCATCTTATGTTTTCACTGCTCCAGTCCTAGAAACAACCATTGCTCCAGAGATCTGAATCATTATATTGGAGAATGTTATTTAGAAACCAGGATTTATGCTCATTGTTTATGAGATACATGTATCTCTTAGCAGACAGAACTAGGAATAGTGTGTCCTAACCCATTTATATACATCATCTATCGATCTCTACCTATATGTATCTGTATATTTATCTATCTATCTATCTATCTATCTATCTATCTATCTATCTATCTATTGATCTAAGTAGTATCTCTCTGTGAGTCTATCTTATCTGTATATCTATCTGTGTATATATTGATATTTTTAACTCTAATCTGGCACCACAGGATTTTTTCTAGTTTTTTACTCTTTCTAACTTATAACTTCCTTCTGTAACAATGAGGAATCTAGTTCACATTCTCTACAACTTACTTATTTTCTCTAGCCTAGTACAAATGAAAAGTAAAATCAGAATTAACTTTTGTCCCTGTGATAAACAAAATTACCAACTAGACACAGTGTTTACATACAACTCAGTTTGTGTAAGCCTTATCCAGTCAAAATACCATTTTCCAAAGTTACTTTGGTCAATTTCTTTTTCCTCTTGTAATCCATTAACCTGGTTGGTTGCTTCTTTAAATAAGCAAAGAATAAAGATCAGTGTTTGTGGTGTAGCATTTGGTCGTGTTTGACAAACTTGTAGAGTTATGGATCTATGATCCAGTACAGCCATAACAATGATTGTAAAATGTAAGTCCTTTTATCAAGGGTACAGCAAACTTATAGGATCACACAGCTCTGGCAACCATTGGCAGGTGAAAGAGTGAAGAATAAACATCACACTGCAGTTACCTCTTCTGTAACAACTAAAAGAAAGGTAAGATGATTATGAATATATGTGCCAGAGGAGAGAAAAATGAACTTGGGTCTATAAATGAAATTCAAGTATAACTCCAAAATGGGAAAAAAATTCCTGGGACTACTTATTGCACTAGATTTGGTACATTATAAATAAATATGAATAGATCAATGAAAATTTTTCAATCAATAAATCACTAATTTTGAGACACCATCAATATTTTCAGAGACTTGAAGGAAGAAAAATAGCAAACTAAGTATGCACATTTTAAAACTCATGCTGACTAGAAATACTACTTATAAAAAATATGTCAACCGGGTGCAGTGGCACACACCTATAATCCCAGCATTTTGGGAGGCTGAGGCAGGCGGATCATGAGGTCAAGAGAGCAAGACCATCCTGGCCAACATGGTGAAACGTCTCTACTAAAAACACAAAAATTAGCTGGGCATGGTGTCATGTGTCTGTAGTCCCAGCTACTCAGGAGGCTAAGGCAGGAGAATCGCTTGAACCCGGGAGGCGGAGGCTGCAGTGAGCTGAGATCATGCCACTGCACTCCAGCCTGGTAACAGAGTGAGATTCCATCTCAAAGAAAAGAAAAATATGTCTAATCATTGAAGAAATACAGTTAGAGGTTCAACATAGTGATAATAATCAGACTCTTTTAGTTGCCTCATAATCAGAATTAAAAAACCACATAATCATAATAAGGACAATAATGAACAGAAACAACTCTAGAGGAAAGGAAGCAAGAGAATGATGGTTCTGAAAGTCCTCAGAACTCAATGGATACCTCTAAGATTAGCTGAAAGTGTAAGATGCAAAGGGGAGAGAGTGGCACAGGAAGTAAGGTCCTAGTTATTCACAAGACAGGTCAAGAACACTGGCATCAATTTATAAAACATGATATTTATAATGAACTCATGCACTCCAAACCTGCCTGTAGTCCCTCCTGTGCAGATAGGCTACAGCTCTAAAAGGATACTATAAAAAAGAACACCTGCAGGGACAGAATGTTAAGTTAGATACTCAAAATGTCTGAAACCAGAGGATGTGTCTTTAGGAGGACCTTTAGGGATATTTAGTCTGATTCCCCGATTCTTTAGTTGGGTTAAGTAGGCCCAAAGAGAAGAGTAATAAGGCAGTTGGTAAGTAGCTGGGCTGTGGTGTAACTGAACTTTGCAAATTCAATGACAAGACTCTAAAATTCTAGGGCTCATCATTTTCCATTCTGGGAAATTTGAATTTCAGAGTCAATGCTGTTTGTTCTCAGGAGATTGGCTTTTAGATAGCTGGTTCCTGGTAAGCATGTGCTGCTAATAAATTAAGAACTGACAGTCCTTGTTTACTTTGCTTTACTTCGCTTACATTCTCACATCCCCGTTTGTCATTTTAGACCCCAGTAAGTATTCTAACCTTAGCCCAATGTAAGTTTTAAACAGATATGTATGCATATACATATGTAAAGCTTCTTTCATAAGTTTCCTCATTTTCTAGGGGCTTTATTACAAAAACATATTCCATGAAGTACATAGCTCAAGTGGTCAATGACATTTCCTTTCCAAATCCCACTTTGTTAACTCATGTTTTAGATGAATTTATATCACTAAACACAGCAATAAAAGGTAAATTTATAATTTTTCACACTGAAATCGAAACTTAGTATCTAGTAATACTAGGTACTAGTATCTTAGTATCTAGTATACTTAGTAGGTATAGATTTCTTTACTGTGGTGACCCTCTGCAAAAACTTGAAGTCAGTTGAGTTAACTCTCCCCAGAAGGCACTCATTGCTCTAAGAGTGAATGCCACAAGCATAGGTGAAGTTCTCTCTACAAGAGCCTTCATACACTTACAATTATTTCACACTCTAGAGCAATCACTAATGGCAAAGCAAGGCAATTATAGTCACTCTGCAAAGTGGAACCACAGTGCTGCATGGACATTTAATTGACTAGGATATTAGTGTAATGTAATTTTCCAATTAATCACAATATGTGCATTACAAAGAGTTATCTATTTCAGGATGCCAATATAATGAGTCATACACATTTTAAGTTTAATAAAAGAGGAATAAATTAGTACTTTCAATACAGGAAAACTAACATGCTTCAAAGAGTAATTATGCTTTACTATTAAAACTGATCCTTAGGGGAATGAAGTAAAGACAAATGGCAAAGTACAAAGTACCAAAAATCCATCTCTCTATCTGCACAATTATATTGGAATAAATTGGCTGAGGTGAACATTTTGAACCTCTGTAGTTTATTTGAACACTTGCAACTTCCAGGGGACAGCTTGCCTGGTACAATATGGTAGTCTTTGTTTTATTTAAGCCACCGGCAGAGTTGCAACTACCATTCCCCAAGCACAATCTCGTGTCATGTGGCATTGGGGTCCATAACCCACATTCAAGGGTGAAAGGTCTTGCTGGAGCCAGGGTAGGCAATAAAGACCTAGCCTTCCAAATACCAGGGCTCTGTGTTCTAATTATAGAATGCTTCTCTGATAACCGGTGTGGGCATGTAGACTGGTCACCAGTTATCCAACCTCCCTAAACTGAAGAAGCCACCAAGCGATTCAAATGGGATACACCTGTTTTTGGAGACAAAAAGTAATTACATATGTGAGGGAATTTAGAAAGCCAACATACTTGTCCAGGGAAAGACAAAGGCCCAGGAATGACCTGAATAAGACCTTAAGATTTACCTCAGGCTGATCTCCAACACAGGAACACCACAAAACATTTTTTAAAGCCCAAGAAGTCCTGGAGGAAGAGGTAAAATCTGCTTTCCAGTGTCTGCATTATAAGGTTCAGAGTCCAGTCAACAAAAAAAAAAACAACAAAAAAGGCATTAAAAAGGGGAAGTATAATCCATTCAAAGGAGCCAAATAAATCAAAACCCAAGGAAGCCTGGATGTCAGACTTGCTACTAGACAAAGACTTTTAAACAACTGTCCTAAAGATGTTCAAAGAGCTAAGGAAGACATGGACAAAACAGAAAAATGATGTCTGAAAAAAATGTGTATCCCAAAAAGGATATAAAATTATAAAAGGGAGCGAAGAAATTCTAGAGATGAAAAGTATAATAACTGAAAATAGAGGGGTTTAAGAGCACACTTAAGCCAAAAAAAAAAAAGAAGAAGAAGAAATAAACTTGAATAAAGAACCATTGAAATTATTTACTCTGAGGAAAAGAAAGGAAAAAAGTAATAAAAACTGATCAGAGCCTAGGGGATATGTGAGATACCATCAAGCAAACAAACATATGTAGCATGGAAATCCCATTAGGAGAAGAGAGATAGACTGGGGCAAAAAGAATATTTGAATAAATAATGCCTAAAAAACTTCCAAATTTTACGCAAAAAGATGAATCTACAAATCAGGACACTCAACAAACCCCAAATAGGATATACTCAACAATACTCATACTGTGATACATTATAATCAAAATATTAAAGACAAAGAATACTGAAAGCAACAAAAATGAAGTGACTTATCACATACAACAAACCATCAGTAACATTATCAGCCATTTCCTCATGAGAAACCTTAGAGGCCAGAAGTTAGTGGTTGAATATATTTAAAATGCTTTGAGGCTGGGTGTGGTGGCTTAGACCTGTAATTCCAGCACTTTGGGAGGCTGAGGCGGGTGGATTGCCTGAGGTTAGGAGTTAGAGACCAGCGTGGCCAATATAGTGAAACCATGAAACCCTGTCTCTACTAAAAATACAAAAAAAATTAGCCCGATGTGGTGGCAGGTACCTATAAAGTCAGCTACTCTGGAGGTTGAGGCAGGCGAATCTCTTGAATCCAGGAGGCAGAGGTTGCAGTGAGCAAAGATGGCACCATTGCACTCCAGGCTGGGCAACAAGAGTGAAACTCCATCTAAAAAAAAAAAAAATGCTTTGAAAACTTTTTACTTGATGATTTTACATTCAGAAAATCTATTTTACCTCATGAATGAGAGATAAATGAAGACACTCCTAAAATTTTTTTTTTTTTTTTTTTTTTTTTTTTTTTTTTTTTTTGAGACGGAGTCTCGCGCTGTGTCACCCAGGCTGGAGTGCAGTGGCGCGATCTCGGCTCACTGCAAGCTCCGCCTCCCAGGTTCAGGCCATTCTCCTGCCTCAGCCTCCAAGTAGCTGGGACTACAGGCGCCCGCCACCACGCCCGGCTAGTTTTTTGTATTTTTAGTAGAGACGGGGTTTCACCATGTTAGCCAGGATGGTCTCGATCTCCTGACCTCGTGATCCGCCCGCCTCGGCCTCCCAAAGTGCTGGGATTACAGGCTTGAGCCACCGCGCCCGGCCTAAAATTTTTTTTTTAAAGGTAAAGGGGTTCATTTTCTCTAGGCCTGCCCTACAATATATGCTAAAGATATTCTTTCAGGTTAAAATGAAAGAAAGTTAGACAGTAACCTGAAGCCTCTGATATGGTTTGGCTGTGTCCCCACCCAAATCTCATCTTGAATTGTAAACCTCATGATCCCCATGTGTTGTGAGAGGGACTGGTGAGAGGTAATTGAATCAC
Organism: Theropithecus gelada; assembly: GCF_003255815.1. NCBI lineage: Eukaryota > Metazoa > Chordata > Mammalia > Primates > Cercopithecidae > Theropithecus > Theropithecus gelada. The sequence goes on from NC_037677.1 coordinate 42,601,944, forward strand.
AGGGGCGGTTTTCCCCATACTGTTCTTGTGAGAATGATTTCTCATGAGATCTGATGGTTTTATAATCCTCTGACATTTCTCCTGCTGGCTCTCATTCTCTCCCCTGTCACCTGTGAAGAAGTGCATTCTGTCATGATTTTAAGTTTTCTGAGAGCTCCCCAGTCATGTGGAACTGTGAGTCAATTAAACCTCTTTTCTTTATAAGTTACTCAGTGTCAGATACTTCCTTAATAGCAATTTGAGAACAGACTAATACAGCATGTTAAAAAAAAAAAAGTAAGGTAAAAGTGAATTATTTAAAAGACAAATCTGTAAAAATAATTAGTAATCTATATTATGAAGCACACAATGAATAAAGATGCAGTCTGTAGCATTAATAACAGAAACTAGGATGAAACTCTCACTCTGTCACCAGGCTGAAGTACAGTGACATGATCTTGACTCACTGCAACCCGTGTCTCCCAGGTTCAGGTGATTCTCCTGCCTCAGCGTCCTGAGTAGCTGGGACTACAGGTTCACACCAACACGCAAGCTAATTTTTGTATTTTTAGTAGAGACTGGGTTTCAGCATGTTGGCCAAGATGGTTTCAATCTCTTGATCTCGGGACCACCCACCTCGGCCTCCCAAAGTGGTGGGATTATAGGCATGAGCCACTGCACCCAGCTGATAAACAGTTTTTGTTTGCTATTTAAGTGGTATCAATTCAAATTATATTGTTATAACTTTAGGATGCTAGATATAATCCCTATAGTAATTACCAAGTAGATATCTAAAGAATATACACATAAGTAAATGAGATAAGAGTCAAAAGTTTCACAACGAAAAATTATTTAAAAAGGCAGTAATAAGGAATTAAGGAACAAAAACTTATAACGCATATCAAAAACAAGCAACAAAGTGGCAAAATTAAGCCCTGTCTTACCAGTAATTACTTTAAATCTGAACAGATTAACAGTCCAATCAAAGAACAATAGGCAAAATTAATTTTTAAAAAACACAATACAACAATATCAATACAAAATCTACAGGAGACTTCCTGTATATCTAAAGACAAAAATAACTTGAAAGTAAAAGGATAATAAAATATATTATATGGAAATAGTAAGCAAAATAAATCTGAGTGGCTATGATAACATTAAAACAAAATAAACTTTAAATATTAAAGTTTAAAAGAGATGAAGGAGACTAACTATATCACTGACAGAGTCAATAGAGCAATAAAAGTTATAAGCATTTATGCACCTCATGACAAACCCTCAAAATATATGATGTAAAATTGAAACAATGAAAGGGAGAAATAAGCAATACTATAATAATAGTTGATGACTTCAATGCCCTACTTACAATCACAAATAGATCAATCATATAGTAGAAAAGTTAAAAAAAAAAAAAAAAAAAAGACTTCAACAACACAGTAAACCAACTACAGATGCTCCTTGAGTTACCATGGGGTTACATCTCCACAAAGAGAGTTGAAAATGTAAGTTGAAAATGAATTTGATATACCTGATCTACACAACATCATGGCTCATCTGGCCCATGTAAACATGGTCAGAATATTTACATTAATCTACAATAGGGCGAGATCATCTACCACAAAGCCTATTCTATAATAAAGTGTTGATTATCTCAAGTGATTTATTAAATATTGTACTGAAACTCAAAATTCTTACAATTATAGATGCAAAAATTTTAAACAAACTATTAGTAAATTGAATTCAAAAGTCTATAAAAAGAATTATTCATTATGAGTGAATAGCATTTATCCCAGGAATGCAAAGGTGGTTCAATATAAATATATCAACTAATACAATACATATTATCAATAGAAGAAAGGGGGAAAAACCTATACATGATCATTTCAGTTGATGCAGAAAAGGCATTTGAAAAATTCCAACACTATTTCATGATAGACTCTCAGAAAACTAGGAATAAGGAATAATTCCTCTACATGACAAAGGGTATTTATGAAAGACTCATGGCTAATACCATAATCAGTGGTGAAAAACTAAGAAGATTTCCTGCTAAGAACAAGGCAAGGATACTCTTTTTGCTACTGCTATTTAACATGAGGTTCTAACCAGAGCTATTAGATAGGAAAAATAAAAACATCCAAAATAGAAAGAAAGAGGTAAAAATATCTCTATTTGCAGATGACATGACTATGTGTAGAATATCCCAATGAATCCAAAGAAAACCACCAGAGCTAATAAACAAATTCAGCAAGATTATGGGTACAAGATGAGCAATTTTGTTTCCTATACCATTGATGAAAAATCCAAAAAGAAAATTAGGAAGTGACTCCATTTACAATAGCACCTAAAAAGAATTAAATACTTTGCAATACATTTATTTAAGGAGGTTACATACTTACATGCTAAAAATGATAAACTGCTGCTTAAAGAAATTAAAGAAGAAATGAATAAATGAACAGACATCCCTGTTTGTGTATAGGAAGACAACACTGTTAAGATGCCAATACTACCCAAAGAGAGCTACAAAATTCAATGAATTCAATGTAATTCCTCTTAACATTTCAGTAACACTTTTAACAGAAAAGGAAAAGCTAATTTTCAAATTAACATAAACTCACAGAGGGCACCAAATAGCCAAAACAATCTTCAGAAAGATGAATAAATTTGGGGTACTCCTACTTCCTGACTTTGAAACCTACCACAAAGCTACAGTAATTAAAACATTGTGGTACTAATAGATCAATGTAGTGGAGATCCCAGAAGTAAACCTTCCAATATATGGTAAATTGTTTTTGACAAAGATACTGAGGCCATTCAACAGAAAAATGATAGTCTTCAAAAAACAGTGCTGGGAAAACTGGAGATCTGCTTGCAAAACAATGAAGTTGGGCCCTTACTTTACAACATATGCAAAAATTAACGCAAAACAAATTTATTATTTAAAGGCAAGACCTAAAACTATAAAGCTCCCAGAAGAAAGCATTGGAGAAAATCTTCATGATATTGGATCTGGGAACATGATACCAAGAACACAGACAACAGAATGAAAAAATTGGTCAATTGGACTTGATCAAAACTAAGAAATTTTGCATCAAAGAATACTATCAAGAAAGCAAAGAGACAACATACTGAATATGATAAAATAATAGCCAATCATATGTCTGACAGGATAGTAATATCTAAAATATATAAAGAACATGAATAACATCACAATCAAAAAGATAACCTAATTAAAAGCAAGCAAAAGTCTTGAAAATTCTTTGACATTACTCAAAGAATATACACAAATGACAAACAAGCACTTGAAAAGTTGCTTAACATCAATAGTCATTAGAGAAGTGCAAATATCAATCACAATTAGATACCCCTTTCTACTTAGTAAGATGTGTATGCTAATGAAAAATGGAAAATAACAGATGATAAGAAAGTGGTGAAATCAGAACACTTGTGCATTGCTTGTGGGAATGTAAAATAGTGCAGCTGCTGTTGGAAATAGTGTGGTGGGCTGGGCACAATGCCTCACACCTGTAATCCCAGCACTTTGGGAGGGCGAGACAGGTGTATCACTTGAGGACAGGAATTCGAGATCAGCCTAGCTAACATGGTGAAACCCAGTTGGTACTTAAAAATATATATACAAAACTTAGCTGGGAATGGTGGTGCACCCCTGCAATCCCAGCTACCTGGGGGGCTGACGCAGGAGAATCACTTGAACCCTGGAGGTGGAGGTTGCAGTGCGCTGAGATTGTGCCACTGCACTCCAGCCTGGGTGACAGAGCAAGACTCTGTGAAAGAAAAGAAGAAAAGAAGGGAAGGAAGGGAAGGGAAGGGAAGGGAAGGGAAGGGAAAAGGAAAGGAGGAAAGAAAAGAAAGGAAAGGAAAGAAGGAAAGAAAGATGGAAAGAAGGAAAGTGAGCAAGCAAGCAAGTAAGAAGGCAGGGAGGGAGGGAGGGAGGGAAGGAAGGGGAGAGAGAGAGAGAGAGAAAGAGAGAGAGAGAGAGAGAAAGAAAGAAAGAAAGAAAGAAAGAAAGAAAGAAAGAAAGAAAGAAAGAAAGAAAGAAAGAAAGAAAGAGAGAAAGAAAGAAAGAGAGAAATAAAGAAAGAAAGAAAGAAAGAAAGAGGAAGGAAGGAAGGAAGGAAGGAAGGAAGGAAGGAAGGAAGGAAGGAAGGAAGGAAGGAAGGAAGGAAGGAAAAGAGAAAATAGTGTGGTACCATAAAACCATAAAAGTGCCATGTAACTCAGCAATTCTGCTGTAAGGTATACATCCAAATATCTGAAAATAGAGATCTGAACAGGCATATGTACATCAATGTACACAGGCACATTATTTGCAACAGTCAAAAGGTACAAATCACTCATCTGCCTGTGAACAGATGAATGGGTAAACAAACCATGGTATGAACATGCAAAGGAACATTATTCAGCCATAAAAGTTATTTTTAAAATATATGCTAAACATGGATGGACCATGAATATGTTATGCTTAGAGAAATAATCTAGACACAGAAGGACACGTATCTCATGATTCTCCTTACATGCCGTACCTGGAATAGGCAAATCCATAAAGACAGAAAGTAGAATAGAAGATATTATTGACAGGGAGGAGAGAAGGTTGAGTAGATCAAGCTTTTGTTGGGAAAGTGAAAAAATTTTAGGTATAGATAGCATTGATGGTTACATAACATTGTGAATGTATTTGATGCCATTGAATTGTACACTTACAAATAGATTAAATGATATTGTTTATGTGTATTTTACGAAAGGAAATCATCCTCACAAATTTGAAATCACGATGGAACAAGTAAGAACACTGATTTTTAGAAACAAACAAACCCAAAACCACAAACATATGTTAGTTGGGATAGGGGGTTTTGGCAATATATTTGAAGGCAAGTACTTAAATTATACCTAAATATAGTGGAAAATGATAAACCTAATACATGAAATCTCTAATGGCAGTTTTATGAGATACATGGAAACATGTTTTAAAGTTATTTTTTTTTTTAAGTGAAAGCAAGTTTACTGAGAAAGTAAAGGAAAAAGAATGGCTACTTGTAGGCGGAGTAGCCAAGCTAAAGTTTTTTAACACAGAAACAGAAAACCGAATGCCTCATGTTCTCACTTATAAGTGAAAGCTAAACACTGAGTACACACGAACACAAAGAAGGGAACAGCAGACACCACAGCCTACTTAAGGTGGAGGGTGGCCGTCTGTATACCAAGCCCTGCAACACCAAATCTACCTATATAATAAATGTGCATATATAACCCTGAACCTAAAATAAAAGTTAAAAATAAAAAATAAAAGTTATAGTTCTTTTTTTTTCTTTGAGACGAAGTCTCGCTCTGTCACCCAGGCTGGAGTGCGGTGGCGCAATTATGGCTCACTGCAACATCCACCTCCCAGGTTCAAGTGATACTCCTGCCTCAGCATCTGGAGTAACTGGGATTACAGACATGCTAATTTTTTGTATTTTTAGTAGAGATGAGGTTCCATGTTGGTAAGGCTGGTCTCAAACTGCTAACCTCGTGATCCACCCGCCTCAGCCTCCCAAAGTACTGGGATTACAGGCATGAGCCACCGTGCCCGGCCACAGTTATAGTTCTTAAGATCACTACGCCTCCTCTTATTTTGACTTTTTACCAGCCAAAAAATATAACCAAATATGCCTAATTGTAACTCTAGAAAATTGAGCAATGCAATGTAGGGAAGGAAAAAATCCACTATCTAGAAATCTACAATGTAAGTTGAGTTTCTCTACTGTTATGGATGAGTTACTGAGTTCTCACAGAAGCATTATTTAAAGAATTTTGTTGGCCAGACGCAGTGGCTCATGCTTGTAACCCCAGCATTTTGGGAATCTGAGGGGTGCAGATCATGAAGTCAAGAGTTCGAGACCATGGCCGGGCACGGTGGCTCAAGCCTGTAATCTCAGCACTTTGGGAGGCCGAGACGGGCGGATCACGAGGTCAGGAGATCCAGACCATCCTGGCTAACACGGTGAAACCCCGTCTCTACTAAAAAATACAAAAAACTAGCTGGGTGAGGTGATGGGCATCTGTAGTCCCAGCTACTCAGGAGGCTGAGGCAGGAGAATGGCGGAGCTTGCAGTGAGATGAGATCCGGCCACTGCACTCCTGCCTGGGCGACAGAGCGAGACTCTGTCTCAAAAAAAAAAAAAAAAAGAGTTGGAGACCAGCCTGGTCAACAGAGTGAAACATCGTCTCTACTAAAAATACAAAAATTAGCTGGGCATGGCGGCGGGTGTCTGTAATCCCAGCTACTGGGGAGGCCAAGGCAGGAGAATTGCTTGAACCCGAGAGGGGGAGGTTTCAGTGAGCAAAGATTGTGCCACTGCACTCCAGCCTGTGCGATAGAGCTAGATGGCATCTCAAAACAGAATTTCATTGAGTTAAAGTAGAACACTTCATGGCCACTGGACATGAACTCAGGATGGAAGAGTCACTTATGTGATTCGCTGTCTCTAAGCTTCCAGAATGTCATAGTGTACATCATGTAATGCACATCTTTAGAAAGACCACATGATTGGAAGAAATATGGAAAAAATGACTTTTTAAATTTTAGTTCCTGATCCAAAATTTTCAATGGTGTGTCATTATCTAAAAGATAAAACCCAAACTTTTTAACAAGGAATCATTTGTGACAGAAAGTATAATATTCTCAATCACTCCTAGTAAGTACTAGGACTGAGTACTCAAATCTTCCTAGATTGAGATTGTTTCTATTGAGTATACATCTCTGCCATGATTATGCTCAGATGTGTGCAATTACTTAATTTCTCCCACTGCATTTGATTGTAATATGGTTATTTTTGCTTAACACCACAACCCTATGGCCCAACATGAATTAATGAATTAGTTAAGCCTGTTAGATCCTCTATACATCCTCCCTCCTATTATATTAATCCCCTTCTCACCTTACATTTTCTACCAGACCTCCTCACTCATAGACTCTTATTGCTCAATGCATATTAAAATCTTCTGATTAGTTTCTAAAACACAATTACTTCCCACAGTTTAGTGAAGATATCTTTCCCTGTTCTTCAATAGTTTGTTGTCAACCACAAATTTCTAGATTCTCCACATAGATCTTACATTTCTTCCCCACTCATCAGTCAAACTGCATGACTCACGTTAGCCCCAAACATCCTGTAACCATTACATCAACTAAGCACCCTCTCTCAGTTTCAACTGCCCATGTGTTTCTCTGCCCACTAGAATTATACCCAAGTATCAAAATCAGCTTAAATTGTCACTTCTTTCAGGTAACTTTCTTGTTCTTGTTCTACCTGAAGATGCAGTTCTTTCATTCTGCTTCCTTGGCACTATGGCCACACCTCTTTTATGGCATGCATTATACTGAGTTTGTTACATTTCTGCAAATACTTACTTCAGCTCAAATTCAGTTGAAGTCATGAATTACACTGTATTTACCTCTGTGTCAATGGCATTCTGCTGAGAGTAGATGGAAGCTTGGTATGTTAGAGAAGTTGAGGAAAGGGGTCCTGAAATGAGCTGGAAAACCAGAGAAAGATGTGGAAGGAAAGTGGGAGAGCCTCTAACTCAGGTGTTCTACTAAAAACTGGTTCCTTGCAATTCCCCATCTGCTGAGACCAGCTTGGTGGGGGAGATGCTAACCCAGCGGCACTAGAGGAATACACACACACAGAAACATACAGGTGTAAAGTGGGAAATCAGGGATCTCACAGCCTTCAGAGCTGAGAGCCACAAATAGAGATTTACCCACATATTAATTAACAGCAAGGCAGTCATTAGCATTATTTCTATAGATATTAAATTAACTAAAAGTATCCCTATGGGAAATGAAAGGATGGGCCAAATTAAAGGAATAGGTTGGACTAGTTAACTGCAGCAGGAGCATGTCCTTAAGACACAGATCGCTCATGCTATTGTTTGTGGCTTAAGAATGCCTTTAAGCAGTTTTCCGCCCTGAGTGGGCCAGATGTTCCATGCCCTCATTCTGGCAAACCCACAACCTTCCAGCGTGGGCATTATGGCCATCACAGTGCTGCAGAGATTTTCTTTATGACCAGTTTTGGGGCGAGTTTATGGCCAGATTTTGGGGGGCCTGTTCCCAACATGTTCCCCTTCTGTGATCTGCAAATTGATAAAAGCAAAGGCAGCTTTGTCACAGTGAGCTACTTCTCGCAGGAGTCAGGATCCACGTCTGCAGACTATACAAAGACAAACAACACAGCTTAAAATGGACATACCCCATTTCATGCATTCTATGTTGACTTTGAGGGCTATATAATTGTTCTGGAATTAGAACTTGTGCTCCCCATTGTTGTAATAAATCTCTCCCCCATACATTTATAGGTACAGATTACAATTGGTTGAATAGTCCCAGGTTGTCCATCGGGCCCTTCACAATGCGAAATGTAACTACTTTGATATACTTCAGAGGCTTTACCAGCTCCAACTATGTTAAATTGAATGGATTGAATTGGCCACATGGACGGCCAGTGCTGTAGAGAAATGATTGAAATGTCACTCCTGTATCTACCAAACCTTTAAATTACTTTCCCTGAATAGTTATTTCACAGGTAGGATGTTTATCAGTAATTTGATTTACCCAGTAAGCTGCTTTGCCTTGTTTATTTGTGCTTACAAATCCTCCTGTTCGTTTAATTTCACTCTTTCCCATTCCCACATACAGCACAATCAGGAGCTATGCTATGTGCTCTCCTGGCTCTGCTTTCCAGGGAACAGAAGTAGATATAACAACATGAATTTCCCCATTATAATCTGAATCAATGACTCCTGTATGCATTTGTGTCCCTTTTAAACTTAAACTAGACCTTCCTAAAGGTAATGCTATTGTCCCTGCTAGCAAGTGTCCACAGACTCCTTGGGTTACCTTTTGCGGGGGTTACCCAGGCAGAAGGCTCACAGCTTTTGTGCAGCATAAATCTACTGTGGCACTACCAGCTGTGGCGGGGGACAGACATTGTACAGCAGTGAAGGAATGGCCTGAGCTGGAAATGCCCCAGTTTGGAACAGGGCCAAGAATGGGCTCCTCATGGCATTTCCTGAAATTGGGTTCCCATCTTTATCAAACTTAGAGTGACACTGATTGGCCCAATGTTTTCCTTTTTTACATTTTGGGCATATTTCAGACTCAGCAGTTTTCTTTTTTCTCCTATCTGGAGGCCTGACTCACTGATTATTTCTACATTCTTTTTTAGTATGAATAGCTTGTTTAAATTCTTTGAGTAATTTAAAAGGAAAAAGCTCAAATGTAGTTGTAATATTTCCCTGTTGATCTGGGGAGTGTATTCTAACAGGGAACTGCCAAGTCTCTAAATCACCCTCTCTTCTAGCTTGCTGAATTCCTGTCTGAATAGAAGTAAGAGCAATCACTTGAGGTGCTGCTCAAACAGTCACTGGAGAAACTACTTTTTGCCCAGTGTACTCCAGAAAAGAAAGATCTGGAGGGTCAGGCCACCCTTTTTCTTCAAAATAATAATGAAGGGGTGCAGAAGGGTAGGGATGAACCTCTCCCTCCTTTGCTGCTTTAGCTTTAGCTGGAAAATAAACCTGCTCTGTAGCCTCTTCTGTTACTTTGTTATACTCTCCTTCCTCCTCATCATCAGTGTGAAAAAGTTCCAACACTTGTCCCATTGATACCCTGACACTTCTGAGCTCCCCTTCTGACTCACCCCGGGGATTGCTTTAAGAGTACTCGGGTGTCCTCCAGCTTAAATCCATGTTCTCCAACCGTTGCTCTGGCGACCCTTCATCCTGGTTTCAAGCCCCCACGATGGACACCACTTGCCGAGACCAGCTCAGTCGGGGAGACCCTAACCCAGTGGCTTACAGGAATTAAAGACATGCAGACAGAAATATACAGGTGTGAAGTGGGAAATCAGGGGTCTCACAGCCTTCAGAGCTAGAGCCCTGAACAGAGATTTATCCATGTATTTATTAACAGCAAGCCAGTCATTAGCATTGTTTCTATAGATATTAAATTAACTAAAAGTATCCCTTATGGGTTAGTTAACTGCAGCAGGAGCATGTCCTTAAGGCACAGATCGCTCATACTATTGTTTGTGGCTTAAGGATGCCTTTAAGCGGTTTTCCGCCCTAGGTGGGTCAGGTGTTCCTTGCCCTCATTCTGGCAAACCCAAAACCTTCCAGTATGGACGTTATGGCCATCATGAACATGTCACAGTGCTGCAGAATGTTGGTGATGGCCAGTTTTGGGGCCAGTTTATGGCCAGACTTTTGGGGGGGGGCCTGTTCCCCACACCCATCATACACCAGTAGTGCACTTCGAGAAATGCACCACCTGAATGAGCTGTGTAATACTAGCAAATAACATCTTTAGTTGGAATGTTACTGGTTTCACTTAAAACCAAGTATCACACACAATATACACCCTTTGTTTTCTATTTTTCATTTCTAACACTCGTATATTAGTATTAAAGAGAGAAATACAATTTGAGTGCTTGTCATCATTGAAGAAAGTGGTTGGCATAATTGAAAAGATGAAAAGAGCAGACATTCTGAGGGTCCTAAATCGATCTTAATGATTTTTAAAGGATTCTAAGGCTTGAATGTCTCAAACTAGTCCAAAAAAGCCAATGGCAAGACCCATACAATTGTAAATCTCTCTAGGTACATCTCCTATTCCATGAACATGGGAGGATATGAACATATCAGCCTTGCCCAGTTTCTTAGCTTACATTTATTTAGGGGTCAATCCAATACCATTATACGAATTATTTGGAAATTGGGATATTTGAGCAAAAATGTTTACTTTTTGCCCTTGAAAATATGAAAAGATATGGACATAGAGTGCACTTTTATTAGAGGATACTGAAAGTCCCTTCAAGTCCAAGTTTTGAAATCCCCAGTTGACTGTTTGGCAGAATAGCTCATTGTCAGGTAGAACTCTTTTCTAGGGCTCAAACTACATGGCTTACATACAATGCACAGATAAATGGGCCAACCCCACCTTTCTAGCACATTGGTTATTAGCAAAAAGCTTCAGCCTGGGCTCCAGTTATGGCTATAGTTGGCTTCACAGGTGTGTGAAGATTTCTACTAGATGGAGGAGGAGCCCTGTCAACAGTGTGATGACAGGGCTGCTGCATGTTGCTCTGGAGGTTTTTCACTGCACAGTGAACTGCCTGATCACAGAAGCCCTATACAAAACTGGATAACACAGTTCTTAATGGTTTCTTCCTCACTGAGCATTCCCTGATTGACTGGCTGTGAGGCAACTTTTTACAAGACAGATATTAGCTCAGAGGATCTGTTATGCCCAGACCGTTTGTTCCCCAAAGAAGACCACCAGAGTCCAGAGTCAAAGCCAAGCGGCAAGGATCTTTTACTGCAAGTTCGAACTTGGTCCCTCCATTCCACAGCATACAAGAGGGCCTCAAACAATGCGAGTGCTTGCCTTTTATAGCCCGAGGTAAATAGGATAGTAAAGTTACAGAGGAACAAGGGAATTCTTTTGGTTACAGCATTACAATTGGTTTACATTTTAAGTTATACATTTAGTAGTTTTTCTATTGGTTCCCGCGCTTTCAGTAAAACTACAAACGGCTGTGTCCTTATCGGGGATTTTCCAGGTGGTGTTTGTACTGGGCTCAGGAAGTTGAGAGATATATGGTGGGATGTGTTTGTACTGGGCCTGTTTGTGTTGAGCCCAGGGCTGAGGAATGTGCCTGGTTTCTTTCAGATCAAGTAGAACAAATGTATCATTGCTGAACACCAGGGGTTTGGCCTAGGTGTGGTTGCTCACCACACAGAAAGCCAGTCACTAAGACGAGTATTGCCAGGGAAGAAGGGCTTTATTGTGGATGCTGTTAGTCTAACCATCAAATTCGTCTCTCTCCCAACTAAAGTTAGGAGTTTATATAGACAGGAATTAAGGGGAGCAAGGAATATGATCAACAGGCAGCAGGTGGTTAGATGAGAGATCTAGTATCTCATTGTAACCACCTGTGGGAAAACAGGACTGAGAGAGAAGGAAGAGGAGTTAGTCAACTGGCAACAGGTCTCACTGTCCAGTTGTGGTAATCTGTAAAGTTTCAGTTCCATGAAACTATGTGGGAGTCCTAATGATCAGTTTATTGAGAAAGCAACTCAGATGACAAACGTTAAATTTCTCAATTTAAGATTGGGAGGTCAATCCTATACTTTGGATATTTTTGCTTGCCTAAATCTGATGTTGAATTGTAATTCCCAGTGTTAGAAGTAGGTCCTAGTGGGAGGTGATCATGGGGATGGAACCCTCATATGGCTTAGTGCTGTCTTTCTGATACCAAATTCTCCCAAGATCTGGTCATCTAAAAGAACGTGGCACTTCCCCCAACTCCCTATCTCTTGCTCCTGCTTTGCCTTCTGCTATGACTGAAAGCTGAGGCTTCACCAGAAGTCGAGCAGATGCCAGCACCATGCTTCCTGTAAAGCCCACAGAACCTGAGTCAATTAAACCCCTTTCCTTTATAACTCATTTTCTTTGTATTACCCAGTCTCAGGTATTTCCTTATAGCAATGCAAGAATGGTTTGACAGTCAATTTCTGTGTTTATTCCCCCCAAAAAAGCCCCCATAAATATCAATTGTATAGGAAAATTGAACTGGTTTCAATATCAGAAATTTGGCCCATATTAAGAATAGTGGAATTACTGTATTGTGCACTTACTACTTACTGAGTGGTGTTGTAAATTGACAACTACACATTTTATTGTGCACTTACTACTTACTGAGTGGTGTTGTAAATTGACAACTACACATTTTATTCTGTTCCGTGGAAAATTATGACCCCTTGAGACTTTATGTTTACAATTATTACTACTGTTCATTTTACCATCTCCTCAACCTCCACGCAGCAGGGGCATGTTGCAAATCACACACTCCAAAAATTAAACACAGGACATTTCAAAAATTAACATTGGTATTGAACACATTCCCCCAAATCAGTCTTACTTGCCATTCGTATTTTTTCTGTAGTGAACTTTCCATACCAATCTTTCACCAATTTTCTCATTGGGATTTTTCTTCTATTCTTATCCAAAGCAGTCTTACAAGTAATTTTTTTCAGCCCATAACTCGCCTTTCCATTTCCTTAACTGTGTGCTTTGAAGAACACAAGCTTTTGAATTTAACACAATCTAACTTATCAAAGTTTAAAGTGCATAAATCTTTTGTATTATTTTATTTTATTTTATTTTATTTTTTTGAGACGGAGTCTCGCTCTGTCGCCCAGGCTGGAATGCAGTGGCGGGATCTCAGCTCACTGCAAGCTCCGCCTCCCAGGTTTATGCCATTCTCCTGCCTCAGCCTCCCGAGTAGCTGGGACTACAGGTGCCCGCCACCACGCCCGGCTAGTTTTTTGCATTTTTTTAGTAGAGACGGGATTTCACCGTGTTAGCCAGGATGGTCTCGATCTCCTGACCTTGTGATCCGCCCATCTCGGCCTCCCAAAGTGCTGGGATTACAGGCTTGAGCCACCGCGCCTGGCCATATTATTTTAAATTAAGTGCATTAAATTTATTTTTGTATGTTCCATATTTATTTTGTATATTCCATTGTGTATATGCACCATATTTTATTTATCCATTCATCTGCTGATACTTAGGTTGCTTCCAAATCTTGGCTGTTGTGCGTAGTGCTACAGTAAACATGGTACAGATATATCTTCAATATGCTGATTTCCTTTCTTTAGGGTATATATCTACCAGTGGAATTGCTGGATTGTATGGTAGCTCTATTTTTAGTTTTTGAGGTACCTACAAACTGTTCTTCATAGTGGTTGTACTACTATACATTTCCACAGTGCACAAGGGTTCCCTTTTCTCCACATCCTCTTCAGCATTTGTTACTACCTGTCTTTTGGACAGAAGACATTTGAACTGGGGTGAGATGATATCTCATTGTAGTTTTGATTTGCATTTCTCTAATAGATCAATGATGTCGAGTACATTTTCATATGCCTGTTTGCCATATGAACGTCTTCTTTTGAGAAACGTCTATTCAGATTTTTGCCCAGTTTTCAATCAGATTAGATTTTTTTTCTATAGAATTGTTATAGCTCCTGATATAGTTATAATTACAGCTCCTGATATAGCTAGTGATATAGTTTGGATATTTGTCCCTGCCTAAACCTCATTTTGAGATGTAATCCTCAGCGTTAAAGGTGGGTCTTGGTGGAAGGTATTTTGGTCAATGGGGAGGATCCCTCATTAATTGATGCTGTCCTCGAATCAAGGCCCTTATTTCTGCCATATACATTTTGGAAAACTTTTTCCAGTGTTAAGAATAAATATTGGGAGTTTTATTGAAATATTAAATTTATAGAAACTAGTAATAATAATGAGTCTTTAAACATTGAAATTCACTTTATTTTTAAATTTTTGTGGGTACAAAGTAGGTGTGTATGTTTATAGTGCTTTGATACAGGCATGAAATGTGTATAAACATATCAGGGTAAATGGGGTATCCATGACCTCAAGCACCCCTCACAAGACCTGAGTACTCACAAGATCTGGTTAAGTGTGTGGCACCTCCCTCCCCCTCTGTCTTTGCCCCTGCTCCCACCATGTGAGGAGTACTCCCCTTTTGCCTTCCACCATGGTTGGAAGCTTCCTGACGCCTCCCTACAAGCTGATCAGATGTTAGCACCATGCTTCCTGTACAGTCTGCAAAACCTTGAGTCAATTAAGCCTCTTCTTTATAAATTACCCAGTCTCAAGTATTTCTTTATAGTATTTCAAGAATGGCCTAATACAGACGGATAGTTTGCAAATATTCTCTCCCATTCTATGGTTTATCTCTCCACTTTGTTTCCTTTGCATTGCAGAAGCTTTTTAACTTGATGTGATCCCACTTGTCCACTTTTGCTTTGGTTGCCTGTTTGTCAGGTATTACACAAGAAATCTTTGCCAACTCCAATGTCCTGGAGAGATTCCCCAATGTTTTCTTTTAGCTGTTTCATAGTTTGAGGTCTTAGATTTAACTTTTTAATTGATTTTGATTTTTGTATATGGTAAGAGATGGGGGTCTAGTTTCATTCTTCTGCATATGGATATCCAGTTTTCCCAGCACCATTTATTAAAGACATTATCTTTTCCCCAATATATGTTCTTCATACCTTTGTGAAAAGTGAGTTCACCGTAGATGTGTGAATTTGTTTCTGGGTTGTCTATTCTGTTCCAATGTGTTTGTTTTTATGCCAGTATCATGCTGTTTTTGATACTGTAGCTCTGTAGAATAATTTGAAATCAGGTAATATGATTCCTCCAATTTGATTTTTTTTGTTTTTGCTCAGAATAGATCTGATTATTCTAGGTCTTTTGTGGTTCCCATATCATTTTAGGATTGTGTTTTCTATTTCTTTTAAGAATATTAAAGCTTTCTGGATATTCCACAGTTTATCCATTAACTTGCTGAATGATGTATTTTTTCTTTTTTCCTGAGACAGGGTCTCACTTTGTCTTCCAGACTGGAGTGCAGTGGCATGATCAGAGCTCAATGTAGCCTCAATCTCCCAGGCTCAAGTGATCCTCCCACCTCTCTGCCTCCTGAGTATCTCGGACTACAGTTGCATGCCACCATGCATGGCTAAGTTTTGTATTTTTTTGTACAGACAGTTTTGCCATGTTACCCAGGCTGGTCTCAAACTCCTGGGCTCAAGCAACCCACCCACCTCGACCTTCTAACATGCTAGAATTACAGGCATGAGCCACTGAACCCAGCCAGAGTATTTTGGTACATGAGATGATTCAGGATCATCTTGTATTTATCCCAATCTCTGACTAGGAATCATCCCTGGTCCCCTTTTCTGTGGATAGTATTTAGGAACTAGTAACTTGGCAGTTGGTGTGCTTACTATTACTGAGGTGTCACTGTGTTTATGTCCTCTCAGAATGAATCACAAAATAATGTATATGTGCGCACACAACAATTTATTTGTTCCTATATATTTAAAAGATATGAGCTCTATTCAAATCCCACACTCCAGGTTTTCTAGCTTCTCTTCATTCCTATTTTTATAAACACTTTATCTAACAAAGAGAAACCTTGCTGTCATCATTCTCAACATATTTATTTGCTCAATAGTACCAATCTATCAACAATGCTGCCCATCTCCTCCCCCTGTCCCTTCCACACCTCACCCTCAGCCCTCTTGGTGCCAGCAGACAGAGAACCACGACTCCTCTCATCCCATGAGGCATGTCTAACTCCTCCACTCTGGGGAGGGAAGGCAGAAGAGACATAAAAAGTCAAAGAAGGGAATCAAAAGAAAGAGGAATAGAAGGTCACATTGATTTTTTAAAATAATAAATCATTTTTTGATTGCCCTAATAAACATCTCTTGGTGGTGATATAGTTTATGGATATGGCTAGATTTTTTTTTTCCAATTTTAGGATTTTGCATCTAAATCTATGAGACTTTGGTCTACAGCTTTATGTTTTGTTTTGTTTTGTTTTGTTTTTTGGTTTTGGTATCAAAGTTGCACTGGCTCAAAAACTGAATTGGAAAATTTCCATCTTTTTTCTTCTAGAAAAGTTTGTAAAAGCCTGATATTCTTTATTTCTTACATATTTGGAATAACTTCAGGGAAGCCATCTGTCCTAGAGTTTTCTCTCTAAGCAAGTTTTCAAATATTCCACTCAAGTATTGTTTGTAGTTGTGACAAGGCACAATCAATCTCTGATATGACCTTGTTTCCAGGGCTTTTACTGATGGCATGTTCACCAAAGGACAAATCCACTGAAACTTCGTAAGTTCTAATAATTTCTCCTCCGTATTGCAACATGCAAGGCAACAAAAATCCTACTTGTTTTCTTCTCAAATTAGTTTTTCAGCCTCCTGCCCTATGCAGCATGAGACATCTGGAAAATTCTTGAGAAATTATATGTGTTTGAAGCCCCTATTGTGTCCATTTTTTTCATTGCAGTCATTTTTTCTCCTGGTTTCTGGTCCCCCCATGCCTTCCCCTGACCCCCAGGGTATGGCCCTCTTCCTGAACCAAGTTCAGTATTCAGGTTCTTCCCTATAGCCAGAAGTGGAAAGGGTCCCCAGAGCAAACAGCTGCATTATGTGCATATGCTTTCTGGGATTTACGACTCTCTAGAATTTTGCCCCTTTAGTTCTCTTTGCTTCTATAGCCCTAAGTTGCATTTAAATATTTTCTGTAATTTCACAGTTGTCCTCAATTGGTCCATTCTGCTGCCAACTACTATACCTTACCCAATAGGGAAACCTATTTTTGCTTTTTTTTTTTGGAACAGTCTCTCTCTGTCACTCAGGTTGGAGTGCAGTGGCATGATCTCATCTCACTGAAACCTCCACCTCCCAGGTTTAAGTGATCCTCCCATCTCAGCCTCTGTAGTAGCTGGGATTACAGGTGTGCACCACCATGCCTGGCTAATTTTTGTATTTTTAGTAGAGACAGGGTTTCATCATGTTGGCCAGGCTGGTCTGGAATTCCTGACCTCAGGTCTTGCCCACTTCAGTCTCCCAAAGTACTAGGATTACAGGTGCGAGCCACCATGCCCAGCCTATTTGTGCTTTTTCAAAGCCTCATATTTAAGTTATATCTACATATACATTTTAAAGTTATATCACCTATGAAAGATGTGTTTCAGTATGGAGAAAAGTAAGAGTTGGGTACAATAAGTCACTCACAGCAGAATGTCCTGGCTTACGTGTTAGACATCTGCTAGGGCAGAAACCATCAGAAATCTGGACCCACTGTCTTCTACTAATCCTCATAAGTTGCATACAAGGCAAGTTGACTTGCCCCTTTGATCCACCATTCTGAGATGGGTCGCCCAAAATTAGTCTGCCCCAGGATTACTCAAAAAATCTGCTGGTGGGCTGCTGCCCTATGGCCCCAGATTAAGGGTCTTTCTCTTTCTTCCTGGACATCCAAGAGCACTCTTGTTTGTGGTTGCCTTTGCTAAAAAATCTTCCCTTATTTTACATATGGCTAAGCAATAAACTTTTGAACTACTTATAGCCATTGGCTCCAGAGTGGCATCTTTTCAAGTCTCTTAGAAAATAGTCTTGACAATGAACTAAACCAGATATTAACAAAATAAAATACTATTTGTCAATAAAAACCTTTTTTCACGTGGTGGTTCATGCCTGTAATCCCAGCACTTTGGGAAGCCAAAGTGGGCAGATCATGAGGTCAGGAGATTGAGATCACAGTGAAACCCTGTCTCTACTAAAAATACAAAAAATTAGCCGGGCGTGGTGGTGGGCGTCTGTAGTCCCAGCTACTTGGGAGGCTGAAGCAGGAGAATGGCATGAACCCAGGAGGCGGAGCTTGCAGCAAGCCGAGATTGTGCCACTGCACTCCAGCCTGGGTGACACAGCAAGACTCCATCTCAAAATAAAAAAAAAAGAAAGAAAAAACCTTTTTTCCACATTTTCTTAAATTGCTAGATATCCTGCAAATCAACACCTCTGGTCTATATTAAATTTAGATTTTAACTTAAAACGTCCACACATTGGATACAATTAAAAATACTTTCTCTACTATGTGATGTTCACTGAGAAGGTACTTCTTATTACATATGCTCTATAAAATATAACCTCATAGTAAATTCTTTCCTATAGTTTCCTATAGTTTGTGCATTTTCTCTGGCCTCTTGACTTCACACAGAATGATTTTCCACATTCATTATATCCATAGGGTTTCTGTCTTATATGAGTTCTGTGGTGAACAATTAGGGCTGACTTCTGACGAAAGGCTTTCCCACATTCATTACACCCAAAAGGTTTCTCTCCTGTGTGTCTTTTCAGATGTTCTGTGAAACTGGAGTAGTAGCAGAAAAATGTGTCCCTTTTCAACCTAGGGATGCTGAGCCACATTTAACCCTGTATGAACTCTCTGATGTTTACTGAGGGGTGACATTGAGCAAAATGTTTCCTATATTCAATCACCAATAATTTTTTTCCACTTTCAGTTTTATAATATAATGTATGGTCCAAATTCCAGAATAATGTTTTCCTGCATTCCATATCTTCATATTGTTTTTTCCCTCTTTAAGTTTTCTTCTATACTGTAAGAATTGACTTCAGGGCAAAGGTGTTCTCATTATCATTATATTAACAGATTTCTCTCACCCTTTACGTTCTCTGTTCTACAAAGTTCTGACTTCACCCAGAGTAATTTCCCTCACTTACTACATCTCTAGGATTTCACCCCAAGTGTGTTCTCTGACATACAGTTAGTTTTGACTTAATATGGAATGATTTTCCACAAACATTACATTCACAGGGTTTCTCCCCTGTGTGTGTTCTATGATGTGCAATGAGTTTTGATTTCACACAGAATGATTTTCCACATTCATTACATTCGTAGGGTTTCTGTCTTATATAAGTTCTCTGGGGAACAATTAGGGTAGACTTCTGATAGAAGGTTTTCCCACATTCATTACATCTGAAAGGTTCCTCCCCTGTATGTCTTCTCAGATGTTCTGTGAAACTTGAGTAGTAGCAGAAAAATTCTCCACACTGAATACATTCATAAGGTTTCTCACTTGTGTGAGTTCTTAGATGTTTAGTAAGGGTTGACTTCTCAGAGAATGACTTCCCATATTCATTACATTCATAAGGTTTTTCTCCTGTGTGAATTCTTTGATGTTCAATGAGGTCTGATTTCTCAGAAAGGCATTCCCACATGCATACCATTCATAGGGCTTCTCCCCTGTGTTTTCTGATGCACAGTAAGGACTGACTTAAATGAGAAGGCTTTCCCACATTCATGACATTCATATGGTTTCTCCTGTGTGTGTTCTCTGATGTTGAGTAAGGGTTGACTTTTCACTGAAGGATTTCCCACATTCTTGACATCTGTAAGATCTCTCCCCTGTGCAAGTTGTTTGATGTTTAATGAGGTCCGAATTCTTACAGAAGGTCTTCACACATTCATGACATTCATAGGGTTTTCCCCGTGTGTGTTTTCTGATGTCTCGTGTGGGCTGACTTCTGGGTGAAGGTTTTTCCATATTCATGACATTCATAAGGCTTTTCTCCTGTATATGTTCTATGTTGTAAATGAAGGACTAATTTTTCACTGAAAAAGGTTCCACATTCATTATATTTAATAATATTGTTAATTGAGTGGGTTCTCTGAATTGGAGTGAGATTTAACCTCTGGCTGAATGGGTAAACACTCTGATGTTCAAGGAGAATTGATTCCTCAAAGATACTTTCTCCATATTCTTTGCATTCATAGTGGTTCTCTCTTGGATGTGTTTGCTGATGAGTAATGAAAAATGACACATCACAGGTTTTCCCATGTTCTGTATACTTGCAGGCTTTCTGTCCTGTGTAAGCTCTCTTACATACAAGGAAGAGTGAATTCTCAGTGAAAGCGTTCCCATATTTATTATATTCAAAAGGTTGCTCACAATTTTTAATTTTCTGATGCCAAACGAGGTCTTCATTCAGCCAGAAGCTGTTCCCGTTTTTATTATATTCATAAGGTTCCTCTTCAAAATGAATTATTTCACGCTTTCATCACAGAAACATTTTCCACCTTTGTTAAACTTAGTTGACAAGGATATGTAAGATAAATAAAGTTAGCATTATGTTTGAAGGCTTAGCTCAGGCCATTATTTCCTCACACCTACATTATGACAACAATGTGCACACTTCCAGTCTTATACCTCTTTTCAACTCAACACAGCAGCAACAAATCAAATTTCTAAAATTTCTAATTCATAGATAGTCCCATAATCCAGACTCCAATTCTGGGTGTTGTTGTTGCTGCTGCTGTTGTTGTTGCTGTTTTGGAGACAGAGTCTTGCTCTGTCACCCAGGTTGGAGTGTAGTGACGTGATCTCGGTTCATTGCAACCTCTACTCTCTGGGTTCAAGTGATTCTCATGCCTCAACCTCCCAAGCAGTTGGGACTACAGGCATGCACCACCATGTTCAGCTAGTTTTTATGTTTTTAGTAGAGACAGGATTTTGGCATGTTAGCCAGACTGGTCTCGAACTCCTGGCCTCTAGCAATTCACCCACATTGAACTTCCAAAGTGCTAGGATTACAGACATGAGCCACTGCACCTGGCTTAATTGTTTTTCTAGCTCTGATTCACTAGGAATAAAAGTATGCAACAA
Organism: Theropithecus gelada; assembly: GCF_003255815.1. Classification (NCBI taxonomy): domain Eukaryota; kingdom Metazoa; phylum Chordata; class Mammalia; order Primates; family Cercopithecidae; genus Theropithecus; species Theropithecus gelada. The sequence goes on from NC_037677.1 coordinate 42,623,063, forward strand.
TAAGAGTGAAATCAATGAGTGAACAAGCCATCCTTGCCAGAGGATCAGGCTTATGGTTCTATTCCAGCTGTGGGATTTGCCCTTTATTCCATCAACTTTACTACACTATATTGAGTCCAAGGTTCCAAGAACAAACACTTTAACCAAGCCATTCTTTTACAAGTCTAGAATGAGTATATTTCACTCTAGGTAAGTTTTGCTGTTTGTCCCTCATAAATTGCTCATTCCCATCATAATCTTATACTGATTGCTTTTTCATTGTCAGCTTACAGTCTAACAGTGTTTTTAAAAAGTTGCCCTCCCAAATTTTCCCACCACTTCCAGGTTCATTTACTAAAAAAGATGAAAGGACTGTTTGTATAATTCATTCAAGCACAAACATCAGCTGGATTGCTATAAAAATATTCTTTGTTAAACACTGAATTTTAAAATATTCCATGCAGTTCTGTTTTCGTTCACCAACTATGTTCCCGGCAGCCATTACTTTATCTATGATTTTCTCTCAGTGCCCTACATAGATATTTAATTAATGGTACTTTTAAAATAACGTTTATCAGTATTACCTAGAGAGCTTTTCCAAACACAAATTTTTTCAGGCTTCACGCTGAAATCGTTACTGTTTGAACGTTTAATTTTAATTGCTTTTTATATTTTAGAGACAGAATCGCTCTGTCACCCAGGCTGCAGTGCAATGGCACAAACACAGCTCACTGAAGCCTCTTCCCAGGCTAAAGCAAGACTCTCACCTCAGTCCCCCAGTAGCTGAGATCACAAAAATTAGCCAGGCATGGGATCGCAGGTGTGTGCCACCATGCCTGGCTAACTTTTTAATTCTTCAAAGAGATGGGGTCTCCCCGTGTTGCCCAAGCTAGTCTCAAATTCCTGGGCTCAAGCGATCCTCCCACCTTAGCCTCCCAAAGTGCTGGGATTACAGGCATGAACCACAGGGCCCAGGCTATTTTAAAATAATTCTGTAAAAAATGGTGAATATGGTAGAATGCTAACGAAAGAGCAACTCAAAAAAGCATGTATAGAAAAATATATTTAATATTTTGTAGAAGGAGGGATGGTCTTTACTAGGAAGAGTACACTAGGGAGCTTTCTGGGGGTGTTGAAAAATCACTCTATATATTCATCTCAATGATGGGTATATGAGTGTTATATATATATTTATATATATATATATAAAATTCATTAAGTTGTGACAACTATATAATTTATACTACAATTAAAAAAACAAGACATGTGTAGGGAAGTGATACTGGGAGATGCTGGGTGATTCAGAGCCACTGGATATTTGGGTCATGTCAACATGCTACTTCCAAAGGTCTGGAGCCTCTAAAATATGATTCCTGAAGAACATTTCAATGGTCTTATTATCTGAACTTACCCTTTGTGATCTACCTACATCCATCTGGCACTTACTAACTCACCCAGATGACTCTGGAATGGAAATTTTTCCTCTAATATCCATGGCTCCTCGTCTTTCTCCAACTTGAGGATCACTTCTGGTTTAGGAATGCAATACCCTGTGAATGAGAATTATATTACTTGGGACAAACTGGGTGGGCTTCCCTGAAGGAGGAAGACAGTATACACCAAACAGTGTACACACACACGCACACACACCCCATTTAATACTGTTATGGGGGCAGAGAAAAAACATTCTTTCTGGTATCCAAAAGGGATACATTGTCCTTGACCTCTGAACCTCAAACCTAACTATTATTATATTTTACAAATGTTCCACAAGTTTCTATTGATAAGAAAGGACATACATTCTGGTCTTCTACATGGGAAACAATTCCTACCTACCTACTGAGACAAAGTGGCTGTAGTTCTCCAGCATCACATCCCTGGACAGGGTCCTCTGAGCAGGGTCCAGATGCTGCCACTCCTCTTGAGTGAAGCCCACAGTCACATCCTTAAATGACACCGATCCCTGGAAAATAACAGTTCTGCTCAGTCTGAAGTGATAAGAATCAGCTGACGTGAAAAAAGATGTTTAGGGACTAATTCTTACCATTTTTATTGTTGAAAATTAAATAGAAAATGTTATAAAGGGCCTCCATGATATATGTTGCTTTATGTTACACATTGTGGATAAAAAATCAAGAGAAATATCCTGTTGGTGCATTAATTTATTACTTAATGCAAAAATATTTAGTGCCTACATGTGCCTAGAGCTTTCCTAGTTTCTGAGTATTCCAATTTGAATACAAAAGTCTTCATTACAAAAGAGGAACATATCTTCTCACAAGGAAACATACATACAGAAACAGATCTACCACAGGATTAAAGGACTCACTCCACAGATATGTGCAACACAGATGGATCACAAAAGTGTTCTGTGTAAATTCATGTGAGAGTGTGTCAACATATTAGATTTCACTGAAGTGATAAAACTTTAGTTCCTTTGCAAACATGTAACAAAAACTCAATAAAAGTTTAAAAACCAAAAAAAAAAAAAAAAAAAAAAATGAAGATGGTCGAATAGGAACAGCTCCAGCATCCAGCTCCCAGCATGAGCGACACAGAAGACAGGTGATTTCTGCATTTTCAACTGAGGTACTGGATTCATCTCATTGGGGCGTGTCGGAGAGTTGGTGCTGGTCAGTGGGTGCAGCCCAACCAGCGAGAGCTGAAGCAGGGTGAGACATAGCCTCACCTGGGAAGCTCAAGGGAGAAGGGAATTCCTTTTCCTAGCCAAGGGAAACTGAGACACATAACACCTGGAAAATCGGGTAACTCCCACCCTAATACTGTGCTTTACCAAGGGTCTCAGCAAACAGCACACCAGGAGACTATATCCAACGCCTGGCCCAGAGGGTCCCACACCCACAGAGCCTACCTCATTGCTAGCACAGCAGTCTGAGATCTAACTGTAAGGTGGCAGCGAGGCTGGGGAGGGGCACCTGCCATTGCTGAGGTTTAAGTAGGTAAACGAAGCCGCTAGGAAGCTCAAACTGGGTGGAGCCCACCACAGAGTAAGGAGGCCTGCCTGTCTCTGTAGACTCCACCTCTGGGGACAGGGTATAGCTAAACAAAAAGCAGCAGAAACCTCTGCAGATGTAAATGTCCCTGTCTGAAAGCTTTGAAGAGAGCAGTAGTTCTCCCAGCAGGGAGGTTGAAATCTGAGAACGGAAAGACTGCCTGCTCCAGTGGGTCCCTGACCCTTGAGTAACCTAACTGAGAGACATCCCCCACTAGGTGCAGACTGACACCTCACACCTTGTACGGCTGGGTACAACTCTGAGACAAAGCTTCCAGAGCAAGAATCAGGCAGCAACACTTGCTGTTTGGCAATATTCTATCTTCTGCCGCCTCTTGCTGGATACTCAGCCAAACAGGGTCTGGAGTGGACCTCAAGCAAAATCCAAAAGACCTGCAGCTGAGGGTCCTGGCTGTTAGAAGGAAAACTAACAAACAGAAAGGACACCCACACCAAAACCTCATCAGTACATCACCATTATCAAAGTCCAAAGGCAGATAAAACCACAAAGATGGGGAAAAAGCAGTGCAGAAAAGCTGTAAATTCAAAAAATTAGAGTGCATCTCCCCCTCCAAAGGAATGCAGCTCATCGCCAGCAACAGAACAAAGCTGGATCGAGAATGACTTTCACGAGTTGAGAGAAGAAGGCTTGAGTCAATGAAATTTCTCAGAGCTAAAGGAGGAACAATGACCCAGCGCAAAAAATTAAAAACCTTTTAAAAAGAATAGAAGAATGGATAACTAGAATAACCAATGCAGAGAAGTCCATAAACGAAGTGATAGAGATGAAAACCATGACATGAGAACTACATGACAAATGCACAAGCTTCAGTAACCAACTCAATCAACTGGAGGAAAGATTATCAGTAATTGAAGACCAAATGAATGAAATGATGCAAGAAAAGAAGTTTAGAGAAAAAAGAATAAAAAGAAATGAACAAAGCCTCCAAGAAATATGGGATTATGTGAAAGACCAAATCTACATCAGATCGGTGTGCCTGAAAGTGACGGGGACAATGGAACCAAGCTGGAAAACACCCTGCAGGATATTATCCAGGAGAACTTCCCCAACCTAGGAATGCAGGCCAACATTCAAATTCAGGAAATACAGAGAACGCCACAAAGATACTCCTCGTGAAGAGCAACTCCAAGACACATAATTGTCAGATTCACCAAAGTTGAAATGAAGGAAAAAATGTTAAGGGCAGCCAGAGAGAAAGGTCGGGTTGCACACAAAGGGAAGCCCATCAGACTAACAGCAGATCTCTCGGCAGAAACTTTACAAGCCAGAAGAGAGTGGGGGCCAATATTCAACATTCTTAAAGAAAAGAACTTTCAACCCAGAATTTCCTATCCAGCCAAACTAAGTTTCATAAGTGAAGGAGAAACAAAATCCTTTACAGACAAGCAAATGCTTAGAGATTTTGTCACCACCAGGCCTGCCTTACAAGAGATCCTGAAGGAAGCACTAAACATGGAAAGAACAACCGATGACAGCCACTGCAAACTGATAACAGCCACTGCAAAGACATGCCAAATGAAAGACTATCACTGCTAGGAAGAAACTGCATCAACTAACGAGCAAAATAACCAGCTAATATCATAATGACAGGATCAAGTTCACACATAACAATATTTACCTTAAATGTAAATGGGCTAAATGATTCAACTAAAAGACACAAACTGGCAAATTGGATAGAGTCAAGACCCATCAGTTTGCTGTATTCAGGAGACCCATTTCACATGCAGAGACACATATAGGCTCAAAATAAAGGGATGGAGGAAGATCTACCAAGAAAATGGAAAACAAAAAAAAAAAGCAGGAGTTGTAATCCTAGTCTCTGATAAAACAGACTTTAAACCAACAAACATCAAAAGAGACAAAGAAGGCCATTACATAATGGTAAAGGGATCAATTTATCAGGAAGAGCTAACTATCCTAAATACATATGCATGCAATACAGGAGCACCCAGATTCATAAAGCAAGCCCTTAGAGACTTACAAAGAGACTTAGACTCCCATACAATAATAATGGGAGACTTTAACACCCCATTGTCAACATTAGACAGATCAACGAGACAGAAAGTTAGCAAGGATATCCAGGAATTGAACTCAACTCTGCACCAAGCGGACCTAATAGACATCTACAGAACTCTCCACCACAAATCAACAGATTATACATTCTTCTCAGCACCACATCACACTTATTCCAAAATTGACCACATAGGTGGAAGTAAAGCACTCCTCAGCAAATATAAAAGAACAGAAATTATAACTGTCTCTCAGACCACAGTGTAATCAAACTAGAACTCAGAACTAAGAAACTCAATCAAAATCACTCAACTACATGGAAACTGAACAACCTGCTCCTGAATGACTACTGGGTTCATAACAAAATGAAGGCAGAAATAAAGATGTTCTTTGAAACCAATGAGAACAAAGATACAACATACCAGAATCTCTGGGACACGTTTAAAGCAGTGTGTAGAGGGAAATTTGTAGCACTAAATGCCCAGAAGAGAAAGCAGAAAAGATCTAAAATAGACACCCTAACATCACAATTGAAAGCACTAGAGAAGCAAGAGCAAACACATTCAAAAGCTAGGAGAAGGCAAGAAATAACTAAGATCAGAGCAGAATTGAAGGAGATAGAGACACAGAAAATCCTTCAAAAAAATCAATGAATCCAGGAGTTGGTTTTTTGAAAAGATCAACAAAATTGATAGACCGCTAGCAAGACTAATAAATAAGAAAAGAGAGAAGAATCAAATAGACACAATAAAAAATGATAAAGGGGATATCACTGACCCTACAGAAATACAAACTACCATCAGAGAATATTATAAACACCTCTACACAAATAAACTAAACACCTAGAAGAAATGGATAAATTCCTGGACACATACACTCTCCCAAGAATAAACCAGGAAGAAGTTGAATCCCTGAATAGACCAATAGTAGGCTCTGATATTGAGCCAATAATTAATAGCCTACCAACCAAAAAATGTCCATTACCAGATGGATTCACAGCCGAATTATACCAGAGGTACAAGGAGGGGGTGGTACCATTCCTTCTGAAACTATCCCAATCAATTAAAAAAGAGGGAATACTACCTAACTCATTTTATGAGGCCAACATCATCCTGATACAAAAGCCTGGCAGAGACACAATAAAAAGAGAGAATTTTAGACCAATATCCCTGATGAACATCAATGCAAAAATCCTCAATAAAATACTGGCAAACTGAATCCAGCAGCACATCAAAAAGCTTATCCACCATGATCAAGTGGGCTTCATCACTAGGATGCAAGGCTGGTTCAACATATGCAAATCAATAAACATAATCCAGCATATAAACAGAACCAAAGACAAAAAACACATGATTATCTCAACAGATGCAGAAAAGGCCTTTGATCAAAATTCAACAGCCCTTCATGCTAAAAACTCAATAAATTCGGTATTGATGCAACGTATCTCAAAATAATAAGAGCTATTTATGACAAACCCACAGCCAATATCATAATGAATGGGCAAAAACTGGAAAAATTCCCTTTGAAAACTGGCACAAGACAAGGATGCCCTCTCTCACCCCTCCTACTCAACATAGTGTTGGAAGTTCTGGCTAGGGCAATCAGTCAAGAGAAAGAAATAAAGGGTATTCAATTAGGAAAAGAAGAAGTCATATTGTCCCAGTTTGCAGATGACATGATTGTATATTTAGAAAACCCTATCATCTCAGCCCAAAAACTCCTTAAGCTAATAAGCAACTTCAGCAAAGTCTCAGGATACAAAATAAATGTGCAAAAATCACAAGCATTCTTATACACCAATAACAGACAAACAGAGAGCCAAATCATGAATGAACTTCCATTCACAATTGCTTCAAAGAGAAGAAAATACCTAGGAATCCAGCTTACAGGGGATGTGAAGGACCTCTTCAAGAAAAACTACAAACTACTGCTCAGTGAAATAAAAGAGGACACAAACAAATGGAAGAACACACCATGCTCATGGATAGGAAGAATCAATATCGTGAAAATGGCCATACTGCCCAAGGTAATTTATAGATTCAATGCCATCCCCTTTAAGCTACCAATTACTTTCTTCCCAGAATTGGAAAAAAACTGCTTTAAAGTTCATATGGAACCAAAAAAGACCCCACTTTGCCAAGACAATCCTAAGTCAAAAGAACTAAGCTGGAGGCATCACACTACCTGACTTCAAAGTATACTACAAGACTACAGTAACCAAAACAGCATGGTACTAATATGAAAACAGAGATACAGACCAATGGAACAGAACAGAGCCCTCAGAAATAATACCACACATCTACAGCCATCTGATCTTTGACAAACCTGACAAAAACAAGAAATGGAGAAAGGATTCCCTATTTAATAAATGGTGCTTGGAAAACTGGCTAGCCACAAGTAGAAAGCTGAAACTGGATCCTTTCCTTACTCCTTATATGAAAATTAATTCAAGATGGATTAGAGACTTAAATGTTAGACCTAAAACCATAAAAACCCTAGAAGAAAACATAGGTAAAACCATTCAGGACATAGGCATGGGCAAGGACTTCATGTCTAAAACACCAAAAACAATGGCAACAAAAGCCAAAATTCACAAATGGGATCTAATTAAACTAAAGAGCTTCTGTACAGCAAAAGAAACTACCATCAGAGTGAACAGGCAACCTACAGAATGGGAGAAAATTTTTGCAATCTACTCATCTGACAAAGGGCTAATATTCAGAACCTACAAAGAACTGAAACAAATTTACAAGAAAAAAACAAACAACCCCATCAAAAAGTGGGCAAAGGATATGAACAGACATTTCTCAAAAGAAGACATTTATACAGCCAACAGACACAAGAAAAAATGCTCATCATCACTTGCCATCAGAGAAATGCAAATCAAAACCACAATGAGATACCATCTCACACCAGTTAGAATGGCAATCATTACAAAGTCAGGAAACAACAGGTGCTGGAGAGGATGTGGAGAAATAAGAACACTTCTACACTGTTGGTGGGATTGTAAACTAGTTCAACCATTGTGGAAAACAGTGTGGCGATTCCTCAAGGATCTAGAACTAGAAATACCATTTGACCCAGCCATTCCATTACTGGGTATATACCCAAAGGATTATAAATCATGCTGCTATAAAGACACATACACATGTAAGTTTACTGTGGCACTATTCACAATAGCAAAGACTTGGAATCAACCCACATGTCCATCAGTGACAGACTGGATTAAGAAAATGTGGCACATATACACCATGGAATACTATGCAGCCATAAAAAAGGATGAGTTCGTGTCCTTTGTAGGGACATGGATGCAGCTGGAAACCATCATTCTCAGCAAACTATCGCAAGAACAGAAAACCAAACACCACATGTTCTCACTCATAGGTGGGAATTGAACAATGAGATCACTTGGACACAGGAAGGGGAACATCACACACCGGGGCCTATTGTGGGGAGAGGGGAAGGGGTGGGATAGCATTAGGAGATATACCTAATGTAAATGAGGAGTTAATGTGTGCAGCACACCAACATGGCACATTTATACATGTGTAACAAACTTGCACGTTGTGCACATGTACCCTAGAACTTAAATTGAAAAAAAAAAATGGTTAAAAACCGTAAAAAATATGTAGCAAGTCAGTGGACTTGCTTAACAAGATAAGAGCATGTCTTACCTGCGATGAGGTAAAGGTTGCATAGGCATGGGAGATGAGGAAGACTAGGAAATACTTTTGGCTTTAATCCTGTTAGTGTTCTCCAAATATTTTTCACTCAACTGATCTGTAAAAATGTTTAGCAACTACTAATTTTATTTATATTTATTTATAAAGTAAAATACAATCAATCCACATATAAGGAAAGCTTAATTTTGTTCTTATTTTTTAGATAAAAATATAAATATCCAAGCTGATATTTTCCTCCAATGCTCTAAAGGACTGGCAGTATATACATAAACCCAATTATCTTGCACACTTCCTTTAGGCCATAGACTCCCTGCTCCCCTACTCCACATCACTGATGCAAATAGCAGAATTGATGGTGAACTGAAAATACACACCCAAATCCCTGTAACGTAATTCATTTTCACTGAGGAAGCAATGCCACCAAAGTAGAGTGGAGACTGTGCTGGAGAGCAGCATTAGAGGTAGATTGTCTATATTAAGGGGCAGCAGTGGAGATGTAGAAGAGGGAATTCACTAAGCAAAGGAAGAGAGCAAGGGCTACTTCCAGAGGGCCTGCATAGAGGCCTTAGAAGATCTGGAAATTAGAACCAGGAGGTTGGGTGTTGTGGGAGGGTAGAGGGCAGACAGTAAGACACATGCAGGCCATGGACATCTTGGAATGTCTTCATGTCATGGAAGTGAGCATGTCCAGTGGAAGGCTACAAAGATGATTCTGAAGCTGGGGAGAGACTTAAGGTCTGGAGTTCAAGACCAGCCTGGCCAGCATGGTGAAACCCCGTCTCTACTAAAAATACAAATAATAGCCATGCGTGGTGGTGGATGCCTATAATCTCAGCTACTCAGGAGGCTGACGCAGGAGAATCTCTTGAATTCGGGAGGCAGAGGTTGCAGTGAGCCAATATCATGCCACTGAACTCCAGCCCGGGTGATAGGGTGAGACTCCATCTCAAAATATATATACATTTTGAGATTAAAAGATATATATATATATATATATATATATATATATATATATATATATATATCTATCTCAGGAAAAAAAGAGCATTCCAAAATTAAATAAATTTTTAGCTAGATTTACTAAAGAAAAAAATGCAAAGAACTAAAATCAGAAATGAAAGTGACATTACAAAAAAAATGAGTTATAAGAGAATACTATGAACAACTGTACACTAATAAATTAAGTTAATGAAATAGACACATTTCCTAGAAGGACACAAATTACTAAAACTGACTCAAGAAGAAATATAAAATCTCAACATACTTACAAAAAGTAAAGAGATATATCAGTAATTTTTTAAAAACCTGCCCAAGGGAAAAAAATCCAGGGTAAGATGGCTTCACTGGTGAATTCTATCAAATTAAAGAAATAATACTAATCTTCCTCAAACATTTCCAAAAATTAGAAGGGAATACTTCCTAACTCATTCCTGTGAGTTTTATTCCTGTGGGTGCCAGCCAGCATTATCTTGATACCAAAGCCAAAAAAAGACTTCACAGGAAAACAAAATTACAGGCTAATATCCCTTATGAACACAGATGCAAAAAAAAATCAATAAAATACTAGCAAACCAAATTTGGCAGCATATTAAAAACATTACATACTATGACCAAGTTGGATCTATCCCAGGAATGCAAGAGTGGTTCGATATAAGAAAATTAATCAGTGTAAGACACCACATTAATAAAACAAATGAATAAACACGTGATCATATCAATGATGCAGAAAAAAAACACAAAATCCAATACTATTTGAGGATAACAAAACTCAGAAAACAGAGGAATAAAAGACATTCAAATTGAAAGGCAGAAGTAAAACTACTCTATTTGCAGATAACATTATTTAGCAAATAATCCACAAAAAATCTGAACTAACAAATGGTTTCAGCGAAGTTGCAGAGTACAAAATCAACACATAACAATTAGTTGTTTTTTTTTTTAATACTCCAACAATGAACCATCCAAAATGAAATTCAGAAAATAATTCCGTTTATGATAGTATCCAGTAGAATAAAATACTTAGTGTTATGGTCTGAATGTTTGTGCCCTTCACAACTTCATTGAATCTAATACCATTGCAATAGTACAAAGAGGCATGGCCTTTAGGAGGTGATTAGGAAGCTCTGCCCTCATGAATGGGATTAGTGTCCTTATAACTTAATGGACACAGTAGTGGCTTGACAACCTGGAGAAAGAGGTTTAGATACTGTGCTACCAATAATCAGAAATTTTATTTTTGATAAGCTTACATAAAGTAATAATGTTTTTCCAAAAATAAGACTTAGTCAAATGGTACCTTTTAACTTCTAAAATGTTTTAATACATCAAAACTGATTTGAATATTTAATATAGCAAGTATGGATAATTCCAGGAAGATGATGATCTAAGGGATCAAACCAGAGGTGAGGAGACAGGTAGCACTGGCAGGTTTAAGACATTAGATATCAGCCGGGTGCAGTGGCTCACGTCTGTAATCCCAACACTTTGGGAGGTCAAGGTGGGCAGATCACCTGAGGTTGGGAGTTTGAGACCAGCCTGACCAACATGGAGAAACCCCGTCTCTTCTAAAAATACAAAATTATCCAGGCGTGGTGGTGCATGCCTCTAATCCCAGCTACTTGGAAGGCTGAGGTAGGAGAATCACTTGAACCCAGAAGGTGGAGGTAGTGGTGAGCTGAGATCGTGCCACTGCATACAGCCTGGGCACCAAGAGTGAAACTCCATCTCAAAAAAAAAAAAAAAAAAAAAAAAAAAATGGATACAAACAGGGAGAAGGAGCAAATAAATATAAATATTGTGGATAATGGTATAGCCTGATTTCTCACTGTTGGGGAAAGAAGTTACAAAGATGGAAAACAGAAAGGCTATGGGGTTAAGATTGAAACTGGAAAATGTCTATGTAAACTCATTGTTTAAAAAACATGTATAGATAGACCAATATAAAAATAGGTGCACACATGTGTATTTGTGTATGTGTATACATACACATATATATTTCCTAATTCTGTCAATTGAGAGGGTCTGAGACAGTGACAACCTTTAGCAATGAGCACCCAGATCTTGCTTTTTAAATTCCATCCTCCACTAGAAAGAACAATGTCCTTTGGAGAAATGGCTAATGGCAGAGGTAGTGCAGGAAAAGGACAAGATGGGCTAGGTACATCTGTTGTGCCACAGAGTAATTACTCAAAAATTGATGTGGGAGGCAGGCTGAAAATGGAATAGGTAACTCCAAAACTCCATCCCAAACTAAAGCAACAATTAAGCTGGAAAAAAAAAAAACCCTCTCAGCATCAAGCTTTTCAGAATTCTCCAATCTAATTAAAAACCTAGTACACCCAGAACATTCCTGGTATGGCTTGCTGATGCCTGTGCCAAAGTGGACAGTATGCACCTTGTTTTCAGAGAACTGTAGTTGTGTATTTTGATCTGTCTATGCAGGCTCTCTGAAAAAGTGGCTCAGAGGCTTGTCTTTGTTTTGCCTGCCTTGGAACTTTCTCAGGGCTAGGGCTATTCTTCCAGGAAGTGCTTGTTGAAAGCATTTAAAGGCAATTATCAGGTCACAGCAGCCAGATGAGAAAAGCAGCAGGTGGACTGATAAAACTGCGAATGGAAAAACTGGGAAGGAAATATGTGGGGGCCAGGGGTGGGGATAAGGGGTTTGAAAAGCTCCTGCATAAACCAGGGAATTGAGGTCATGTGCAAGGCCAGGGCAATATGCATGCTCAGAAAAAACCTGAGAGGAATCTAAGCTTTCATGTCTGGTCGACCTTAGGCTCAGTGTAAGCAGGAAGTAAAGTTTTACAGAGAGATGTAAATGGCCTGGCAAACCATTACAGGAGCGCCCTAAAACAGAAGCGATATGCAAAGACCAGAAGAGTTTTTTGTTTTGTTTTGGCTCTGGGCATTTAAAGAAATCTCTGTCAAATCACAAACTGACCACTAACAGAACAAAGGTTTCAGTGACCATGTACAACAAAGAACACTGACTGTACAAAAACAGTTTAGAAAAGTCACAAAATAAACAAACAATGCAAAATAAACAGCAACAACAAATTCTGGGGAAAAGAATCTGATTTCTAGAATTAGCACATTTTAATATTCAAAATGCTCAGTTTTCAATAAAAAATTATGAGGAATGCAAAGAAGGTAATATGACCCACAGATACACAGAAAAAAGAAATGAATAAAACCTGTCCTCAAAGACACCTTTGATATTGGTCTCACTAGATAAAGAATTGAAATCAACTGTTCTAAATGTGCTCGAAGAGCTAAATGAAACCAGACAAAGAACTAAGACAAACCAGGAGAATGATGCTGTGCCAAATACAAAATATTAAATTAGAGAACAAAATTATAAAAATGTAATTAGGACTGTCTGGAGCTGACAAGTACAGAAACTAAAATTGTTTAAATTCAGTGAAAGGATTTAATAACAGATTGGAGCTCAAAGAGAACAAAGAATCAGCAAAACTGAAGACACTGATGGAGGTTACTCATTCTGTGGAGCAGAGAAACATGGTGAAAAATGGACAGTGCCTAAGAGATCCATGAGACAACATCAAGCATACCAAAAGTTAATAACAAGAGTTGCTGACAAAGAGGAGAAAATGGAACCAAAAAATATCCGAAGAAATAATGTCTGAAGACCTTCCAAATTGATGAAAGATGTGAATCTCATGTCCAAGACTCTCAAGAAACTATAATTAGGATAACCTCAAAGAACTTCAAACTGAGAGAAATAATAAATTGTCAAAAGACAAAGAATCTTGAAAGTAGCAAGAGATAAGGGACTAACCATGTACAAAGGATCTGAAATAAGATTAACAGCCAGTCTTTTATTAGAAACTATGAAGGCCAGAGGCAGTAGGATAATGGCACCTTTAAAGTGCCAAAAGAAAAAAAAATATCAAAAATTCTACATTTGGCAAAACTGCCTTTCAAAAATGAAGGAGAAATTAAAACATTCCTAGATCAGCAGAATCTGAGAGAATTTATTAGTACTAGACCTGTCCTATAAGAAATGCAAAAGGAAGTCCTAAAGGTTGAAACAAAAGGACACTAGACGGTAACTCCAATCCAAACATACAAAAAATTCAAATGGTAAAAGTAACTACTGTAAGTAAATGCAAAAGCCAGTCTTATTGTATTCTTGGCTTTTATGTGCTTTTTTCTATATGATTTAAAAGACAAATACATAAAACAATAATTATAAATATATGGTAATGTGCACACAATTTACAAAGGCATAAAATGTGACAATAAGAAGACAAAGGACAGGGACAAAGCTGTATAGGGGCAGAGTTTTAATATAATATTAAGGCTCAGTTGGTAGTAATGCAAGCTAGATTGTTATAAATTCAAGATGTTAATTGCAACTCCAAGTATTAACACTAGGTAAATAATGACTACAAAGAAATACAAAAGGAATTAAAATGACACGTTAGAAAAAAACAAACACAAAAGAAGGCATACACAGAAAAACTGAAAACAAGATGTAATACACATGGAAAACAAATAGCAAAGAGGCATAAGTGCTTTATCAGTTTATCTTTTACTCTAAATGTAAATAAACTCTCAAGTAAAAGACAGAAATTGGCAAAATAGGCTGGGCTCGGTGGCTCACACCTGTAATCCCAGCACTTTGGGAGGCCAAGGCAGGTGGATCACAGGTCAGGAGTTTGAGACTAGCCTGACCAATACGGTGAAACCCCGTCTCTACTAAACAAACAAACAAACAAAATACAAAAATTAGCCAGGTGTAGTGGTGTGCAGCTGTAATCCCAGCTACTCGGGAGGCTGAAGCAGAATTGCTTGAACCCTGGAGGCAGAGGTTGCAGAGAGTCAAGATCACACCACTGCACTCCACCCTTGGCGACACAGTGAGACTCTGTCTCAAAAAAAAAAGAAAAAGAAAAGAAAAAAGAAATTGGCAAAATAAATACAAATATATGATCCAGCTATATATTGTCTACAAGACACCCTCTTTAGATACAAACCCACAACACAAAAGGTTGAAATTGAAATGACAGAAGAGGATAGCAACCTAAAGAATGCCAGGGTGGCTATCCTGAGACAAGAGACTTTAAGTCAAATATTATTACAAGAGAAAAACACTACATATTGATTTTTTTTTAAAAAAAAGGTCAGTCTACAAAGGACACATAGTAACAGAAATAGGAATAAATCATCCTGAAATTTACATGGAATTTTAAGGGATCTCAAATAGCCAAAATAATCTTGAAAACCCAGGCACCTATGGTAAAATGATTTTCAACAAAGTTGTCAAGAACAGCACTAGAGAAAGGACAATTTTTTTACCAAATAGTGTTGGTAAAACTGGATAGCCACATGCAAAACAAAACTACAAAAAAAATTAACTCAAAATGAATCAAAGACCCAAATCTAAGAACTAAAGTTACAAAACTCATGGCAGAACACATAGTAGAATGGATTCTTGACATTATATGTGGCAATGTTTTCTTGGATATAATACCAAAAACCACAGGCAACAGAAGTAAAAATAAATTGGACTGCATCAAACTTAAAAATTGTGCATCAAAGAACACAGTTAACTGAATGAAAAGGCAACCAACACAACAGGAAGAAATATTCACAATTCATGTATCTGAGGAGGAATTAACATAAAAAGTATATAAAGAACCCCTACAACTCAAAACAAACAAAATAACCTGATTCAAAGATGGACAGAGGACTTGAACAGACATTTCTCCATAAAAGATATATAAATGGTCAACAAGCTTATGAAAATATGCTCAACATCACTAATCATTAGGGAAATATAAATCAAAACCACAATGAAAAATTACCATATACCCAACACAATGACTGCTATCAAAACAACAAAAGAGAATAATGAGTGTTGGCAAGGATATGGAGAAATCAGAATCTTGTACACTGAGGATGGGACTGTAAAATGGTGCACCTTCTGTAGAAAACACGTTGGTGTTTCCTCAAGAAATTAAAAATAGAATTACCACAGGTTCCAGCCATACCACATTTGAGTATATACCCAAAGAACTGAAAGAAGGATCTCAAAGAGATAGTTGTACACCCATGTTCACAGTAGCATTATTCACAACAGTTAAAAAGAGGAAGGAACCCAAATGTCCACTGACAGATGAATGAATAAACAAAACATGGGGACAATGAAATATCATTCAACATTAGAAAGGAGATAAATTCTGACACATGCTACAACACTGAGGAAGCTTGAGGACATTATGCTAAGTGAAATAACCCAGTCATAAGACAAATACTGTATGATTTCACTTATATAAGATATAGCAAAAATAATGAAACTCATAGAAACAGAAAGTAGGATGGCGGTTGCCAGGGGCAAGGAGGAGGGGAAAATGAGGAGTTACTGTTTAATGGGTACAGAATTTCAATTTCCCAAAATGAAAAAGTTCCGGAGATTAGATGTACAATATGAATATACTTAACACTGCTTCTGAACTGTACATCCAAAAATGGTTAAGATTGCTAAAACAAAAAAACCAACAATAAATAAAGATGCCTGCTTTGGCCACATATATTCAACACTGTACTAAAAATTCCAGCCAGAGCAATTAGGCTAAGTAAATAAATAAACAAACCCAAATTGGAAAGAAAAAAATAAAATAGTTTTGTTTGCAGATGACATGATCTTATATGCAGAAAATACTAAAGAATCCACAAAGAAACTGCTAGAAGTAGGAAACAAATTCAGCAAAATTTGTTTTTGATACAAGATTTTGAGTGTTGATACAAGATCAACACTCAAAAATTAGTTGTCATTACAATGAAGAGTAAAAAAGCAAATTGACAATTCCACTTACAACAGCATTTAAACAAAAGAAATTTTAGGCTTGTGGGCCATTACAGTCTCTACTGCAACCAGTCAACTCTGCCCTTGTAGTGTGAAAGTACCCACAGACTATACATAAATACATGAGTATGGCTGAGTTCTGATAAAACTTTATAGACACTGAAGTCTGAATTTCATATAATTTACAACAGCATTTAAACAAAAAACTATTTAATAAATTTAAGCAAGGATATGCAACACTTGTACACTGAAAACTACAAAACATTAATGAAGGACAGAAGACCTAGGGGAAAAAAAATCTTATGTTCATGGATTATAAGATTTAATATTAAGATAACACTCCCCAAAGTGTTATCACCCACTCTAATACTTACCCAATGCAATACTTATCAAAAACTCAGCATACATTTTTGCAGAAATAGAAAAGCTAACTAAAAATTCCTATGGATTGCAAAGCACCCTGCTGTGGAAAACTGTCAGATTCACAATAAATTAAACGTAAAATTACCATATCCTCCAGCAATTTCACTCGTAGGTATATACCCAGAACAATTGAAAGCATGTATTCTAACAAATATTTGTACATGAATGCTCGTAGGAGCACTATTCACAATAGCGAAACACAGGATGACCCCCAATGTCCATTAACAGATGAATGGATAAACAAAAGTTGGTATATCCATATAACAGAATATTGTTCAATCATAAAAAGGGACAAAGTACTGATATATAACTACAACAAAAATGGGTCTTGAAATCATTATCCTAAGTGAGAGATCAGACACAAAAGGCTACAAATTGTATGATCACATTCGTATGCCATATCCAAAACAGGCAAATCTATAAAGACAGAAAGGAGATTATTGGTTGCTAGGGGTTGGGAGCAGAGGGGGGAAAAGGGAGCAACTGCTTATTAAGTTACAACACTGCTTATTAAGGGTACCATGTTTCCTTTTGGTGTGGTGAAAATATTCCAGAAATAAATGGTGGTTATGGTTGTACAACACTGTGAATGTACTAAAATCATTGAATTCTATACTTTAAAATGTCTTAATTGTGAATTTCACGTGATGTGCATGTTACCATAATTTTTTTTTTTTTAGGTATAATCCCTCGAAAGTCATTGCAAATATTCCAGTTCTGCCCAGTCTCTAGGGCTGTCACAAAGCCTGCCACATCCTAACAACCCATGATCACCCTAGCCTACCAGGACTGTTTCTTTAAACAACCATGAATCCTAATGCTACATAATTCATTGGATTTTTTGGCGGGGAGGGGGGGACGGAGTCTCGCTCTGTCGCCCAGGCTGGATCTTGGCTCACCGCAACCTCCGCCTCCTGGGTTCAAGCGAGTCTCCTGCCTCAGCGTCCCAAGTAGCTGGGACTACAGGCTTGTACCACCACACCTGGCTAATTTTTGTAATTTTAGTAGAGACGGGGCTTCACTATGTTGGCCAGGCTGGTTTCAAACTGCTGACCTCGTGATCCGCCTGCCTCAGCCTCCCAAAGTGCTGGGATTACAGGCATGAGCCACAGCACCCGGCCTAATGTTTTTCAATTTTACAAACAGTCTTGACACTTGTGAATATTCCTTTTTTTGTTTGTTTGTTTTTCCAGACCGGGTCTCATTCTGTCTCCCAGGCTGGAGTGCAATGGTATGATCTTGGGTCACTGCAACCTCCGCCTTCCGAATTCAAATAAATCTCCTGCCTCAGCCTCCCCAGTAGCTGGGATTACAGGCACATGCCACCATGTCTGGCTAATTTTGTATATTTTTAGTAGAGACAAGGCTTCACCATATTGACCAGGTTGGTCTTAAACTCCTGACCTCAAGGGATCCACCCGCCTCAGCCTCCCAAAGTGCTGGGATTCCAGGTGTGAGCCACCTCTCCCAGCCGCCATTATTTCTTTAAGGCATTCAGGTTCCACTATGCCATGGATTATTTCAGTAACATTGTTTGCTCTTCTTTCAATTTGCATAATCCTATCCCTAAAGAGACTGAAAACTAGGAACATGCCACTCCCAGGCTCCTTGGGACTCGACACATCCTCCTGGGATCATCTCAGAGGGAACTGGCTGTGCAGGCACTATGGAGGTGGTGCTGATCTTTCTATGCAGCCTGTTGGCCCTCATTGTCCTGGCCGGTGCAGCTGACAGGGAGAAGGAAATTGACCCTCTTCATTATGACCACCAGACCCTGAGGACTGGGGGGTTGGTATGTGCTGTGGTCCTCTTCTCCACTGGGATCCTCCTTATCCCAGGTTGCAGAAGCAAGTGCAGTTTCAATCAGAAGGGACCCCAAGAGAGGAGGAAGCCCAGTGGGGAACCTCATCACTGCAAATGCAACAAAGATCCAGAAAGCGGAGAATTGAATGAAGTGCAGCCCTCCGGTGGGAAGCCTCTGCAACCCAAAAGCAGCTGCTTGAACTTTTAGATGCAAATGTTGATGTTTAAGAAAACAGCCACTTCAGCAACAAATCTTTCCCCAAGAGAAGCCAGTAACTTGTGTGTCCCCACACGCCCTTCCCTGTCCCTTCAAACACCATTCCTCCACCTGATGATCCAACTAATCTCTTGCCTCACCACTGCAGCCTGCAGGCTCCTCCAATTCCTGTGATGTGTTTGTGTGTGTGTTTGCTGACTCTAGTGTTCATACCTACTTGTTCATGGTTATTACTGTTAGTGAACTGTGGACTCGCTTTCCTGGGCAGGGGCTGAGCCACGTAGCCATCTGCTCATCTCTGCCCCCATCACCTCTCACTCCTGGGAGTCTGCTTTATTCCCTGGAGAGTCTAGCTCCTTCCCTTTAGAGCATGGGCAGGAGTCTCCAGTTGTCTTGGGACCTGGGAAGGTTTGCACCACTTTCATTTTCTTTCTTCATGGAATCTCTTCACTCCTTTTACAAGAACCTTGCTTCCTTATCCCACTCCAACCCCAGTCTGTTCTGAAGATCAGTAATTAGAGATACAAAGCAAAGCAAGGAGTTTGTGAGCCCAGCATTGCCTTCAGCAGGCTACTATACCCTTCCATGGTTATTTTTCTCCCTGGGGAAGCCCCAGGGAGCCCTATCTGCCCTGCCCTTCACATAACACCCAGGGATTCCAGGTCCAGATCTGCTGCTTTTTTTCTTTTTTTTTTGAGTCCCACTCTGTCACCCAAACCGGAATGCAGTGGCACAATCTCAGCTCACTGCAACCTGGGTTCAAGGGATACTCATGCCTGGGCCTCCCGAGTAGCTGGGACCATAGGCATGCAGCACCACGCCCAGCTAATTTTTGTATTTTTAGTAGAGATGGGGTTTTCCCTGGCCTCAAGCAATCCACCTGCCTTGGCCTCCCAAAATTCTGGGATTACAGGTGTCAGCCACCGTGCCTATTCCAGGCCCAGGGCTTCTAATCTGCCCTTGGGGAATGTAGCCCTTGTATATCTTATCAGCAATAACCCCAGGGGCTCTGGTACCCTACCCCTCTCCAATCTTCCTGCCTCTGAGACTTCAATCTACAGCCCAGTTTTTCTGGACACAGGCTCCCATCCCTGAAGCTGAGTCTCCAGCAGGTGATGACTGCAGGATTCCCACTCTGTTGTGGCCAGCACACTGGAATGGACAGAGGGAGAGTAAGGGGCCTTTGCTTCTCTGCCCATGTCACCTTGGTCAGCAGAGACAACTCCCACATGATTTGTGCTGCCTGTCAGTGGTCAGAGAGGTGAGTGAGGTAGGTTAGAGACCCAGTAGGCTCCATGCAGCACTGCTGCAGAGGGTACAGGAAGAGGTCAAAGGTCATAATGAGAGTGGGAGCTCAAATGAGATCCCGCCCTTCCTGTCCTCCATGTGCCTGTGGAAATCAACCAAACAGAGCCTCTGTGGCCAGACTGCTGTTTTCTGTACCACGATCTGTCTGAACAATAGAAAAAAGGAATAAAACATTTGTTTCCTAGTGAAAAAAAAAACTATGAACAAAAAACAAGTAAACTTCACTCAATGGATTATTTTTAAAGTAAACAAAAATTCTGGAATCTTTTCTTGAGAATTAAAATATTATTTCAAGACTTTACATAAACTAACAACTTTCTCAACTGTGTTAGTTACAGGAACCAATGAGTTTCTAACTGCAAAGGAAATTAAGAATATCAAATGCCAAAAAAATCACACAATCCTTTAATCACTCAATTCTAATAGTGTAAATGCTGAAGTAAAAGAACAATTTTGTGACAGTTACTTCAATGAAAATGCAAAGAATATGAGATGCTATTTTGACCTCATGATGCAGAATGTGGGCAGGACGGCCCACAACTTGGAATCATTCATTCTTTACTTCAGCTTGGACCAAGCATGTCTGTGCCCTTATGCAAACATCAACCACAATTTGTATTTGTATTATCGCCACCAAAAGCAGTTCAGAAGCAAAAGGAAAAGATCTTCTGCCTTGTGATTACTTGCATCCATGGCTCTGCTGAAAATAGATGAGGCATTTAGATCACTGAACATCTCTGTGATCATAGTGAAGCTATTACTTTTGTTGTTGTTGTAGTAGATTTTATCCTGGCTTTTCAAAATTTGATTGCATCTTTGGAATCAGAAAATAATTCTGCAGTAATACTTTCAAACTGTCATTCGAGCTGAAAGACTGCTGCTGTTATATAGTTTGGCAGATGTTTACAACTTCCACTGCAATTACTGTATCTCAATCTGAATTATTTTTATTTTTTTATTTTTTATTTTTTATTGAGACAGTCTCGCTCTGTCACCCAGGCTGGAGTACAGTGGTGCAATCTCAGCTCACTGCCACCTCCACCTCCCAGGTTCAAGCAATTCTCTTGCCTCAGCCTCCCAAGTAGCTGGAATTACTCATCACCATGCCCTAATTTTTTGCAATTTTAGTAGAGACAAGGTTTCACCATGTTGCCCAGGCTGGTCTTGAACTACTGAGCTCAGGCAATCTGCCCACCTAGGCCTCCTAAAGTGCAAGGATTACAGGTGTGAGCCACTGCACCTGACCTTGAATTCTTTTTAATAAAAAAATTTGTTTGCCACTTTATATAGTATTAGTTGAGGAAATCATACATCTTCCATGTTTAGTTGTTACTATGTGCTGGTGACTTTCTCCATTTTTGCATACTACACAAAAAGCTTCAAAAGGAATCTTTGCTCATTTAATAAATCTCCACTTTTCAAACAAGTCATCACAAAGTTTAAGCTTGAATTTAGGTATCTGGCATTGAAATATACGCAAATAAAAATAGATAATAGCAACCACCACAAAAATTGAGCTGAGTGAATTTGATAATCTCGCAGCTGCCTTAGTATGTCTGTCACTCACAAGTCTGAACTCAGAACTAACATCAAACAGGGGTTGAACCATTGAAAGCATTACAAACTTGCAAACTAATAATCAATTGAAGTGGCCGGGCGCGGTGGCTCACGTCTGTAATCCCAGCACTTTGGAAGGCTGAGGCTGGTGGATCACAAGGTCAGATTGAGACCATCCTGGCCAACACAGTGACACTTTGTCTGTACTAAAAAAAAATACAAAAATCAGCTGGGCATGGTGGCATGTGCTTGTAATCCCAGCTACTCAGGAGGCTGAGGCAGGAGAATCACTTGAACCCAAGAGCTGGAGGTTGCAGTGAGCCAAAATCACGCCACTGTACTCCAGCCTGCCGACAGAGTGAGATTCCATCTATTAAAAAAAAAAAAAAGGCCGGGCGCGGTGGCTCAAGCCTGTAATCCCAGCACTTTGGGAGGCCGAGGCGGGTGGATCACGAGGTCAGGAGATCGAGACCATCCTGGCTAACATGGTGAAACCCCATCTCTACTAAAAATACAAAAAACTAGCCGGGCGTGGTGGCGGGCGCCTGTAGTCCCAGCTACTCGGAGGCTGAGGCAGGAGAATGGCGTGAACCTGGGAGGCGGAGCTTGCAGTGAGCTGAGATCCGGCCACTGCACTCCAGCCTGGGCGGCAGAGCGAGACTCCGTCTCAAAAAAAAAAAAAAAAAAAAAAATCTATTGAGGTAGAGTTGCCACTGAAGTGGCCTGAGATGGCTATCCTATCCTTGGCTGGTATCTGGGAATGTGAATTTTGGGAAGGTTTGGGAACCTGGATTTCAGAAGGGTTCCCTCCACCCTGACTGATCAAATGGCTCACTGTACCTGAACAATATGGTTTCTGCAGAACACCTGCTTTTTTTTCTGGGAATCTGGAATTTTGATTTGTGCACAATAGACAGTGTCTACATGACCAGTCCCCAATAAAAAGCCCAAACACTGAGTCTCTAAGGAGCAACATTTTGCAACATTTGCAACAAATGCAATATTTGCAACATTTTGCATTTGTTGTCACAGCATATTGCTGGAGGAATTCAGCACATCCTATGTGACTCCACTAGGAGAGGATGCTTGGAAGCTGGTGCCAGTTTCCTCTGGACATGGCCCTGTGACATCTCCCCTTTGCTGACTTTGCTGTAATAAGTCATAGCCATAGTGTGACTATGTGCCAAGTCCTGTCAGTCCTCCTAGCAATTTGTTTAATCCAGAAGTGTTCTTGGGAATCCCCAATACAGCTGGCATCAGAAGCAAACTTTTTTTACTTCTCACTCTTTGTCACTCAGGCTGGAGTGCAGTGGCACAATCATAGCTCACTGCAGCCTTGAACTCCTGGGCACAAGTGATCCTCCTGCCTCAGCTGGGACTACAGATATGTATCCTCCTGAGTAGCTGGGACTACAAGCACGTGCCACCATCCCGGGCTCTTTTTTTTTTTTCTTTAAAGATGGGGTCTTGCTATGTTGCCCAGGTTTATCTTGCACTCCTCACCTCAAGTGATCCCCCTGCCTCAGCCTCTCTAAGTGCTGAGATTACAGCTATGAGTCATTGCACCTGGGCCAGAAGTGGAATTTGCTAGAACAACACTGACTCACTAAGATTTGGCTCCATCACTGTTTGGGAAAAGGAAAAATGATGAGGAATGGTGATAAGCCTTTGATAACTGGGTGTCTATGGAGCCCCCTATGGTTTGAGAGCAGCAGCTGAACTGCTGTCTGCTTTTAGAAGCCACAGTGACCTATGGGGTTAGAAACAGCTTCTTTGAGCTGTGCTGGATGAAGTGAGGGGAAAAATATACATCTGGGTGATGGCTTTGTTTTTTGTTCTCTTCTGTAGGTGGGAGGAAAAAAAAAACACAACAGTGACAAATTATAAAGGTGAGTGTTGGGTGGCTCCAAAATGTTAAAAGTTCTCAGGGCTGGAGCAAAGCTGGGGTGGGGAGGGTGCCAAGACTCCATCCAGCCTCTTCTTTAGCCAAGCTGCTGCCCCGTTGCAAGAGCTGCCTCCTTCTTTGCCACCGCCTGTACCCTCCCCCAACTGCTTTCCAACCTGAATCTTTCCCACAGCAGTAATGCTAACCTAACTGCAAATGCTGGATTTACTGCTATGGGTTTAGTTTGTAATAGAAAAAAAATGTTTAATGGCTTTGTTTTTTGTGGTTATTACATCTAAACATATTGATATGATAAAATTGATATAACATGTTCAATGCTTTCAATTTCATAAATTCTAGAGGGAGCACACTGATCAGGAAAAGCTGCAGAGGAAATTGAGTGGGACACAACTTCCTTGCTTTTTGCAGCTAGTGGGCAGCTTGGAATTTAAATTCTCAATACTGGAAACAGAACAGGTCTTCAAAATTAACTATTTTTGCTATGGTTTTTGCCTATTGGAACCACTGGAAAAAAGGAGACTATGAAGAGAGGCAATCTTGAGCTAGAGATATGCTTTGGAATTTACAAATCTGTTTTTCATCTCTAATGAGCTCTTGTAAGATCATATAGCTGACACTCAGAGGCTGATGATTTTCTGGCCCCACGTGTATAGTTTTGAGTTGGTCAGCTTGAACTCTAAGGTGAATAAGGTAAAAAAAAGCCCAAAAAAGCCTTGCTTGTCACTCGGCTAAGAACACAGCTGTCTGGCCCTGCAGCATCTCAGTCTCCAGTTACTGGAAGAAAATATATTAGATGTTGGAGAAACTATAAGGCTACAGGGTGATGCTGCATGTTGGCAGGGAGAACTGTTCAATGTAGAAACTGTGGGGAACAAAGAGAGATTCTCATCTGTGTAGCCGCTGCTACGTGCTAATTTGGGGGTAAGAAAAGTATTAAGAAATAAAAAAGCCAAGACCTCTGTCTTCACAGAGCTTTCAGGCTAGAAGGGAAAGTGGTCACAGTACAAATTGTATACAACTCCACTAGTACTTAAGAGGTCTGATTTATTGCTTTGAAACACAAGTGCAGGATGTTTAAGGTTTATCAGCAGCCTTTCCCTTTGCGGAAATTGTAAACTAAAAATAAAATCCTAAGCCCCCACCAACTGAAGGACACTCCCCTTAGCCAAGGGGACCCCAGAAAAACCTTACAACTGAGTTGCTGGCCATGACGAGATGGAGGTCAGACATGTCTCATTATACCCTCTCATGTTTGTGGTTTAGACACAGTAACTGACAGCATTAATGTTAAAATAGAGATCGTAAGACTGGCAGAACAGACTTTCGTGGCAATGAGATACCAAATTATAAACAAGACCTAAGGCCATGTCAGGCAAGGGTTAGGTCAAGCACCTTAAACTTAAAGAGTAAACTATGGTCTGACTGCCACAAGGTTTTTCCTTTTTCTCTAGCAGCTAAATAAACACTGACCTTGAGATAAGCAAAATGGAAACAACTGTAGCTCATCACCAGACACTAATTGGCTCCCAACCCCTGTTCCAAGCACCATAACTACAGCTTTGGTTAGACAAGAGACTGATTTCAGTAACTTTCTCCTGATAAGAAGACCACCCACCATAAACTGGTTCTGGCTGGGTTTACAGAGGTTGCACACTTGAGTGCCTTCATGTCCTGAAAAGACCTTTTGACTGATAGGGCCTGATTATAATACATTCAAATGTTAGGTCTCCATCCCAAAGTGAACATGGGTCACATGTTACATGCCTATTGGTTCAACACACGCGCATCAGGACCACCTTCATGCATATTCATAGCTCCTCCTGTAACCTGTTGAAGATGTATGTTTAGCTAACTTGTCCAGCATAATGCTCCCATCCCAACCTATGTTCCTTCAAAGTGCCTGTCCCTGGTCTTAGCCAGAGGCATTCTTCTCAGCCTGTTGCTGGCTGTAACCCCCTATAAGAAATAAAGCCTCCCTCCATTCCAAATAGTTAAATCTTGTGATTTATATTATTTTATTTTATTTTATTTGAGATGGAGTTTTACTCTTGCCGCCCAGGCTGGAATGCAATGGCACGATCTTGGCTCACTGCAACCTCTGCCTCCCGGGTTCAAGCAATTCTCTTGCCTCAGCCTCCTGAGTAGCTGGGGCTATAGGCACCTGCCACCATGCCCGGCTAATTTTTGTATTTTTAGTAGAGGTGGGGTTTCACCATGTTGGCCAGGCTGGTCTCAAAATCCTGACTTCAGGTGATCTACCTGTGTCTGCCTCCCAAAGTGCTGGGATTACAGGTGTGAGCCACTGCACCTGGCCTAAATCTTGTGATTTTTAAATTCAACAGAGTCAAATAAACGGTTCCTTGATAGAGCAACATTTAAGGCAGACATTAGTTTTTATTGCCCCATAACGCCTCAGTAAGTTTCCCTGAATGTTTGCATTTACTTGTCAATCAATTCACAGTGACTGAGGCAGAAGTAAAACCCACAATTACCTTACCCCTGGCCTATGTGATAAAGTAACATATTTTTTATCACATATTTGAGAGACATCTCTGCTACTAGGAACTTTTTTTTAAAATCTTTTATTTTAGGTTCAGGGGAATATGTGCAGATTTGTTATGTAGGTAAACTCATATCACAGGGGTTTGTTGTACAGATTATTTCATCACCCAGGTACTAAGCCTAGTACCCAATAGTTATTTTTTCTGATCCTCTCCCTCCTCCCACCCTACCCTCATGTAGGCCCAGTGTCTGCTGTTCCCCTTTGTGTCCATGAGTTCTCATCATTTAGCTCCCACTTATAAGTGAGACTGGGTGACTGCTGACCTGCATCTCTCTTGGGTGGACCTCCCAGGACATAAGCAAAAGACCGTTGGCCACAACCACTACCAAGGTCCCTTTCTCCTCTGCCTCCAAGTTGGGGAGGAAACACAAGCCCTAAGATCACCCCAGAGCTGTGGTGGGAAGCCCAGGAGAGATAAAACCTGAGTTGTTTTAAACTAGAATATGCATGTGGCTTTTTAAAGATGTTTCCAATTTTTTTGCTATTCTCCCCTTGAGATTTTGAGGTCTATGCCTACGTTACCAGACTGGACACTAGTGCTCACTTGTCACTGACACATGACATGAAAGTGATGCTGTGTAACTTCCAAAGTTATGTTTAAAAAGGCCATAAGCATCTGCCTGGTTCACTCAGGTCACTCACCTGTGTGCCCTTGACCACCAAGTCAAAGCTCTTAATGTCCTGAGACTGCTCTGCTACCTGGAAGCCCAGGGTACCTGGAAGGTCTCCTATAGGCCCTGCAGCCAAAGCCCCATGTCCTCTGCAGACATGTGAGTGAAGTCACCTCCAGATGATGCCAACCCTTTGCTGTGGATTCAACTCCAGCCAATAAGTCTTCTCTGCAGTCACCAAACACCAATAAGCAGCAATAAACCATCTTTTCTGTTTCTTCCTAGCCCTGTGAACCATGAATAAAATAAAATGGTTGTTTTGTGCATTATTTTGTGGTGGTGGTGGTTCTTTCTTTAAAAAAAAATTCACAGGAAAAGCACCAAGAATAACACTTGTAGGACATTCACAAGGTACAAAATAACATACATTGAAATCTAGGTTTCCTTCTTTCCCTCTTCCGCAGCCTATCAGGTTCTGCCTTTGGAAGTAACAATGGTTAAGTTTCTGCACATCTTTCCAGATTTATTAACTAAACAATCATACAGCACTGACACAGTGAGGAAGCTTTTTAAGGGCTTTGCTTACATTTATTCATTTACTCTTCATTCACTGTAGACACTCAGGTGGTAGCAGGAAGGAAAGTATTTTGCTCAACCAAATGAAAGTCTGATCTGCTCTTTGAAAGCTGTTCCTTTAGTCATATGGTTCTATTTTCTTTATGTTCCCAAATCTTTTTTATTTTCTCCTCTAATTGAGCATGCAGAGATGTGACTCTGTTTTCTAGTTTTTCTTCCATTTCACCACTAAATCTTAAATTTCATATGAGACAGGTAGTGATGAAATTCCTGAGTCACAGGACATGTGTATATGTATGTTTGTGATGGTGCCTTACACACACAAATATTTTTTAATCTAGCTATTAACCATTAAAATTCTATACTCAGAGTGAGGAAATATTACATGTTCCTTCCCAAACCCTGTCAACTACCCCGCCAATTAAATAATCCCTGAAAAAATGGTAACATCTATATTAATGCAATTTTTATATCTAATCGATGACCCATTTGATAAAATAGTTCTAGAAACTTGTAATGAATCAGCGGTGATACAAATTTGTACTGAACTATTTCATATCTAAAAGGGTATCTACTTTGTTTTAGACATGACAACTCTCTCATGTTTATTTTAGAATTTTTATTGTTGCATGCTTAAAGGGCTTGTCAATTCCCTTCCCTTTCCTAATTCTCATGACCAGATCATAAGAATGTGTCTGATCAGGCTGACTGATGTGCCACAACACATATTTAATCCTGGAATTTAGGGTTATCAGAAGTCTCCATTTAAAAAAATATTAATTATATGTTTTCAAATATCTGGCTGGTGAACAAATAGTGCTTCATTTTTCTTAATGTCTCAGTGAATAGCCAGCCTTTTATGTATACATGAATAGAGAATCTCTCAATAACTTCAAAGAGATTCAGAAACAAGTACATAAACTTAGTTGCATAGAGAGAAAATGTAGGTAAAATACATAAGTGATAAAAGACCGTTTTATATAATTACTTTTTAAACTAAATTTATAATAATGCTTTTTAAACTAAATCTGGAACAAATTTTAAATTATTTAATCTAGAAATGTCCAGTGATTCAGGAACAGCAGAAATGGGTGGGGAGGGCATTTCAACTCAAGCATGGAACTCCTTTTATTCTCAACATGTTACCTTTTTCTCTCTTCACTCTGAAATGTTCACTATCAAATATATTTGAGAGGTCTTTTTTCCTGATTTAACATTTATTTCATACACAGAGAATAACACTGTGGGTCTGGGATTCAGGTTTGAAATGCAACATGTACTCTAAGCAACCCTTTTACCCATGTCAAAATAGCAGCAGTTGGACCCCATAATGTGGCATGTATTCATTTGAAAATTCTACCGTGATCTATCACTGTGATCATGTGATGAAGCATATCTTGCCTTCCATTCTAATCATCACACTCTGTGAGCTTTGAGGTTCAAGTTTGACAGCATTTGTCAATTTTGGAACGTCACACAAAGAACGCTCAAATATGGGGAATTTTATGTACTGTTGCTGAGGTTTCACTTTCATCTTCTAATTGTGGTTTCTTTAAATAGGCCAGTTCACTTGTACTCAAAATGTCTTCCTCATTTTTTTGTTTCCCCTACTCCAATTTGTCTATGGATTTATGAACATGTTTTATAGTATTATTACTGATTTGTACTTTTGATTCTTCCACCAAGCTTTTTGTCTTATTTTCCTATTTTTAGAAAAATGTACTGTTTCCCCACACCACTTTTGTACACAATCTTTAATAGAATAGATAGAGAAAAAAACACAACCACACTGCCTTCAGCAGATGAGGAGGATCTTGATACCAAATACAGCATGAGACATTCCATCAAAAGGAAATTATAGACCAAAGTCTTCTGAGTATAAATGTGAAAATCTGAAACCAAATATTAGAGTGGCCTATATCTGGAAATTTTTAGGAAAAAAACCCTGAAATTTCATGGTGGGAAACATAATTTTGCTTAGTTTAGAGGTTTTGAGGGATTGTTTTAAAGAAAAATTTAAAAGATAAACAGCATTAAATGGATATAATAGTTATAAAATAACATGAAAAGTCTTAAAAATTAAAATATATTAATATATTATAATAAAAATATTATAAAAGGTTATAAAATTCTTTTGTAATCAAGATTGGGATTAGATTTGTTTATAAGGTCTTATTAAAATTAGCCATAATATTAAAAATACAGCCAGGTGCGGTGGCTCACACCTGTAATCCCATCACTTTGGGAGGCCAAGGCAGGCGGATCACGAGGTCAGGAGAAAGAGACCATCCTGGCTAACAAGGTGAAACCCCATCTCTACTAAAAATATAAAAAGGAGCCAGGCATGGTGGCAGGCGCCTGTAGTCCCAGCTACTCGGGAGGCTGAGGCAGGAGAATGGCATGAACCCAGGAGGCAGAGCTTGCAGTGAGCCAAGATTGTGCCAGCCTGGGCAACAGAGCAAGACTCCGTCTCAAAAAAATTAATAAATAAAAATAAAAATAAAAAATAAAAATATTAAAAATACATTAATAGTCAATTAAAAGTTGTTTTTTTTTTTAAATAAGTTTAAGATTTGTTCTCCATCGAACTTATCAAAGAGTATGTATTCCCATGTGCCGGAGTGCCAGGTCACCACATACTATTATGTTGGCTTTGCATATTTGATGATGTGTTGCTACCAGGATGCCATCTGGGTCTTTACCAGCATCCTCCTCTACATCCAGAGGACCAAGAGCATGTTCCAGAGGACCACATACAACTATGAGATGATTAACAAGCAGAATGAGCAGATGCATGCACTGCTGGCCATTGCCCTCACGATGTATCCCATGAGTACTGATGAGAGCATTCACCTCCAGCTGCAGGAGAAATACACGGACAAGATGCTGCACATGCAGAAAGGTGACCCACAAGTCTGTGAAGAACTTTTCAGTTACTCCTGACCCAAGTTCCTGTCGCCTGTAGTGCCCAACTATGATAATGTGCACCCCAACTACCACAAAGAGCCCTTCCTGCAGCAACTGAAGGTGTTTTCAGATGAAGTACAGCAGCAGGCCCAGCTTTCAACCATCTGCAGCTTCCTCAAGCTCTACACCACCATGCCTGTGGCCAAGCTGGCTGGCTTCCTGGACCTCACAGAGCAGGAGTTCAGGATCCAGCTTCTTGTCTTCAAATACAAGATGAAGAACCTGGTGTGGACCAGTGGCATCTCAATCCTGGATGGTGAATTTCAGTCAGCCTCAGAGGTTGACTTCTACATTGACAAGGACATGATCCACATTGCGTACACCAAGGTCGCCAGGGGCTATGGGAATTTCTTCATCTGTCAGATTCACAAATTCCAGGAGCTTAATAGAACCCTGAAGAAGATGAGAAAGAGACCCTGATGACATTCACACACATTATTCAGGAACCTGTTTTGATATATTATAGGCAGGAAGTGTTTCTGCTACCATGAAACTTTTACCTAGATCAGCCATCAGCCTGTCAACTCAGTTAACAAGTTAAGGACCAAAGTGTTTCAAGTGGGTATCAGTAAGAGATCTTTGGAGCCAGGAAAAAAAAAAAAAAAAAAAAAAAGGTTTGTTCTCAATGAGATTACACGCAGTAATAATTTTTAATTCTCAAATCTGTTTCTTTTTAAAACTTTTGAGATTCGTATCTCAGAAGTTCAACCTTTACTATATTTTTTTACACATTATTTACAGGTCACACGTCATTACCCTCTGTTTATTTTCCCCTTCAAAAGGTATATCTTTTTACTTGGCTAGAATGGTAACTTTGTCCTTCAACTTTTCCATCAGCTTTTAACTTTTCTCTCACATTCTATTTCTGCTTTTATAACACTAAAATATTGATCTCAAAGGTCAAAAAATTTTTTTCTCAGATGCAACATTTTATACTCTTAACTTTTTGATAAGTCTGAATTGTTGCATGTAATCAGGAAATTTACCATGCTATTATTAGGTTGGTGCAAAAGTAATTGTGGTTTTTGCCATTACTTTCAACAGGATTGTAATTGTAATCCCCATTACCTTCAATGGCAAAAACTGCAATTACTGCAGCAACCTAATACTAGGAGCCATATATCCGCCTGCTCAAGGTGCTAGTTTTCATGTTTACATTCCTCTATAATACAGTGTTCACTCATGACCTTGAATACATTGTGCCTGTGTCTAATTAAATTCAAGTATCTTTTTCATCAAGTTTGACTTCCAAATTATTTAAATAGACTTTATTTAGGCACTTCTCATTCTCAAGTATGCCGCAGTCCAGGTTGTTCAGATAGTTGCTCAATTAAGTCAGTGAGAGAGTTGGGGTCATAGATTTAATTCATTAAACCACTAAAGCATCAGTCCAGATAGCCATATTTTCAGTTAATTTCAATTAGCTGCTCATGAAGGGTTGGCCAGTTGAATGGAAGTTGATTCTTGGCACAGCCTTCAAGTGGCAATTGGTTTAAAATGTCCTGAGTTCTGAACCATCTTGGGGGCTGAAACAGTTTGGATATGTGTCCCTGCCCAAATCTTATGGTGAATTGTAATCCTCAGTATTGGAAGTGACTGGGTGAGAGATGACTGGGTCACAAGAGTGTATGTCTCATAAATGGTTTAGCATCATCCCCTTGTTGCTATTCTTGCAACAGTGAGTGAGATTTGGTTGTTTAAGTGTGTGACCCCTCCTCCCACCTTGCTCCTGCTCTGGCCTTGTGATGTGCATGCTCCCACTTAGCCTTCTGTTATGATTCTAAGTTTCCTGAAGCCTCCCCAGAAGCCACGCAGATGTCAGTATCATGCTTCCTGTAAAGTTTTCAGAACACTGAGCCAATTAAATCTCTTTTCTATATAAATTACCCAGTCTCAGGAATTTTTTGTTTGTTTTGTTTTTTGGTGGGGGGGTTGTTTGTTTTGAGACAATCTCGCTCTGTCACCCTGGCTAAAGTGCAGTGGCGTGATCTCAGCTCACTGCAACCTCCACCTCCTGGGTTCAAGTGATTCTCCTGCCTTGGCCTCCTGAGTAGCTGGGATTACAGGCATGTGCTACCATGCCCGGCTAATTTTTGCGTTTTTAGTAGAGACAGGGTTTCACCATGTTGGTCAGGCTGGTCTCAACTTTTGACCTCGTGATCTGCCCACCTTGGCTTCCCAAGGTGCTGGGATTACAGGCATGAGCCACCATGCCTGGCCAGGAATTTCTTTATAGCAATGTGAGAATGGACAAATGCAGAAAATTGGTACCAAGGAGTGGGGCATTACTATAAAGGTACCTGAAAATGTGGAAGCAGCTTTGGAACTGGGTAATGGGCAGAGGTTGAAAGAGTTTGGAGAACTTGGAAGAAGACAGGAAGATGAGGGAAAGTTTAGAACTTCTTAGAAACTGGTTAAATGATTGTGACCAAAATGCTGATAGTGATATGGAAAGTGAAGTCCAGGCTGATGAGGTCTCAGATGGACATGAGGAACTTAGTGGAAACTAGAGCAAAGGTCATGCATGTTATGCCTTAGCGAAGAGCTTAGCTGGATTCCATCCATGTCCTAGGGATCTATGGAAGTTTGAACTTGAGAATGATGTTGTAGAGTATCTGGCAAAAAAATTTCTAAGCAACAAAGTGTTCAAGAAGTGACATGGGCCAGGCATGGTGGCTCACACCAGTGATCCTAGCACTTTGAGCGGCCAAGGCAGGTAGATCGCTTGAGCCCAAGAGTTCAAGACCAGCCTGGGAAACATGGCAAAATCCCATCTCTGACTAAAAATATATAAAAAAATACCTGGTGTGGTGGCATGAGCCCATAGTGCCAGCTACTCAGGAGGCTGAGATGGGACAATTACCTAAGCCTGGGAAGTCTAGGGTGCAGTGAGCCATGATCGTGCCACAGAACTTCAGCCTGGGTGACACAATGAGACCTTGTCTCAAAAACAAAACAAAACAAAAAAACTGGTGTGACTGCTTCTAACAGCCTATGCTTGGATGTGGAAGCAAATAAGTCAGTTCGAACTCACATTTAAAAGGTAACCAGCACAAAAATTTAGAAAATTTGCATCCTGCGGCCTGGCCATGTGGTAGGAAAAAAACCAAAAAAACAAAAACAAAAAAACAAAGCCTGTCTTCAGAAGAATTCAAGTGGGCTGCTGAGTAACCACCTGCTAGAGAAATTTGTATAACTAGAAAGAAGGCAAGTGCTGATAGTCCAGATAATAAAAAGCCTTGAAGGCATTTTAGAAACCTCAGAGGCAGCCTATCCAAACACAGGATCAGAGGCCCAGGGAAGAATTGTTTTGGAGGTCAAGCCCAGGTCTGCACTGCCCTGCACATCCTCAGGACTCTGCTCCCTGTCTCTTGGCAACTCCAGATCCAGCTGTGGCTTAAAGGAGTCCAGGGGTAACTTAAGCTGTTGCTCTGACAAGTGTTAAAGTCATAAGCCTTGATGGCTTCCACATGGTATTAAGTCTGCTGGTGCACAGAATGCAAGAGTGAGTGAGGCTTGGTACCTCCACCTAGATTTCAGAGGATGTGTGGAAAAGCTTGGGTGTCCAGGCAGAAGCTTGCTGCAGGGGTGGAGCCCTCACAGAGAACCTCAACTAGGGTGCTGTAGAGGAAAAATGTGGGGTTGGAGCCCCCACAGAGTCTGTACTGGGGCATTTGCTAGCGGAGCCACCATCCTCCAGACCACAGAATGGCAGATCTACTGACAGTTTGAACCCTGCACATAGAAAAACTGCAAGCACTAAACTCCAGCCCATGAGAACAGCTTTGGGGGCTGAACCTTGCAAAGCCACAGAAGCAGAGCTGCCCATGACCTCAGGAGCACACTGCTTGCACCAATGCCCTGGATGTGGGACATGTGGTCAAAGGAGATTATTATGGAGCTTTAAGATTTAATGATTGCATTGCTGGGCTTTGAATATGCATTGAACCTGTAGCCCCTTTCTTTTGGCCTATTAGTCTCTTTTGGAATAGGGTTTGTAACCCAATGCTTGTACTCCCATTGTATTTTGGAAGTAACTCTAACTTGTTTTTTATTTTACAGGTGGAAGAGATTTGAGACTTTGGACTTCAGACTTTTCAGACAATGCTGGAATGGGCTAAGACTTTGGGAGACTGTTGGGAAGGCATAACTGTATTCTGAAATGTGAGAAGGACATGAGATTTGGGAGTGGCAAGGGGTGGAATAATATAGTTTGGATATGTGTCCCTTCCCAAATCTCATGTTAAAATGTCATCCCCAATATTGGAGGTGGGGCCTGATGGGAGGTGACTGGCTCATGGGGGTAGTTTTCTCATGAATGGTTTAGCACCAGTCCTTTGGTGTTGTCCTTGCAAAAGTGAGTTCTCACAAGATCTGGTTGCATAAAAGTATGGGGCATCTTGCTCTCACTTTCTCTTGCTTTTGCTGCTGCTATGTGAGATTCCTATTTCCCCTTCACATCCCACCATTATTGGAAGATTCTGGAAGTCTCCCAAGAAGCAGATGCCACTATGCTTCCTCTACAGCCTGCAGAACCACGAACCAATTAAACCTCTTTTCTTTATGAATTACCCATTCTCAAGTATTTCTTTATATCAATGCAAGGACAGACTAATACAGGGCCAAGCAGACCATGGTCCCTTAGGATGGTCAGCTGATTATAAGGTGGCTTATACTGCAAGGTGAGGTCAGGGATTAAAACCTAGAAGTTGAATGATTCTTTTTTTATTATTGTTTAGGTTGAAAGATTCTTTTTTTATTATTGTTTCAGCTCTTCTTTTGACTTAGCCACCTCTTCTAGGGCATTAGATTCCTGAAGAAATTCTGGGGTAGGAGCAGTTGAGAAAGCAAGTGAAAACAACTCTTTGTTCAGGGTTCAGGTAATTATTTCAAGGTCTTGGGTCTTCAGAGACCTCAGTCCCCAGAAAACCAATTACCTTCTTGTGCCAGATCCATCACTCATCAGTGCTGTGACTCTGGGCAGACCACTTCAAATCTTTCCATTTCACTTCCCTGGGCTGTCAAATATGGGTTGTAGTCCCTACTCTGTGCATTCCTCCAGGCTGATGTAAGCATCACAAGAAATAATAGATATTCTCCGTGAGCTGTAAAGCATCATACCCATGGAAAGAAAGAAAATTCCATCCTCCACTGCCCTGGAGCCACCCACGTTTCTTCTCTGTATTCAACCACTACCAAGGTTCTGGCATATTATTCTAGACATATAATCATTGAACACTTCAGGGCACTTATGAATCACCAGTCTTCTAAAGACTTTACCTCCATTTCACTACTTTTAGCCTCATAACATAACATAGGCCATATTAACATTTCAATACCTCAGAACAGGGAACTGAGGCACAGAGAGGTCTCTATAACTTTCTCAGGTTTGTGCATCTTCTAAGTAGGACTTGAACCCACACCTTTATGCACCAGGCCCAGTGTTCCTGATCACTCCAATATTTCTATATTGTCTCACCTCAATACAGGTGTTTGCATACACAGTCAGTCTGTTGGTTATTAGTGCAACTCGCACTGCAGGTTCTTGTTAAAATCCAACTGAGATTCAGGGGGCTTCGCTATGCAGATGGTGAACAATGGGTCACATATTTAAACTGTCAATAAATGATTACTCATTTCTCTATGGTCTTTGGCAGGAAGATGTCAACAGTTGTCTTTTCCATAGTACATTTCCCAGCATCTTGCCTCCAGGATATGAGAGTAGATCTTGAGGGATCAAGGCAACCTACTGTCCACACCAAGCGGAGGAAGAGAATAATCTGCCACTGGCCTCATAGTTCGGTGCACCCTGGAAAGCAGTCAACTGAAAGTATTGTGGAAATTAAATTAAGTTCATTCAAGCATAACAATTCTAGATTATTCAGTGTCTCATATTTCAGACTACTCTAAAACTGCTATGCTATATTCTTTATTTCATGTGTGCAAATTTAAGTTTATTAAGTCAAACACTACTGCTACAACTACAGAAGATATATTTACAATGTATCAAGCCTGTAATCCCAGCACTTTGGGAGGCCGAGACGGGCGGATCACAAGGTCAGGAGATCGAGACCATCCTGGCTAACCCGGTGAAACCCCGTCTCTACTAAAAAATACAAAAAACTAGCCGGGCGAGGTGGCGGGCGCCTGTAGTGCCAGCTACTCTGGAGGCTGAGGCAGGAGAATGGCGTGAACCCGGGAGGCGGAGCTTGCAGTGAGCTGAGATCCGGCCACTGCACTCCAGCCTGGGCGACAGAGCGAGACTCCGTCTCAAAAAAAAAAAAAAAAAAGAATATCTCAATGTAGTATTTATATATTTAGTTGCTTGTTAACCATTAGCTAAAATGAAACACTTGCTGAACAATGCTGCATATTTTTTAAATTAATGGACATCATGTGAAACAGTTTTAAATTAACATAAAAACTGAAGTAGTGTAGAAAGTCCTCATATACCCTTTCCCCACCTCAGCATCCTTTTTGTAATCACATCTTACATGAGTGCGGTAAATGTTACAATGACTGAACTAATATTGATACATCCTTATTAATGAAAGTCTAGAGTTTGGCACAGAGGTAGAGATGGACAATCCTGATGTCCAGTTTTTTCATAACTGTATGTATCCAGTGATTAGTTTTCCATTTGGTAGGAGCGTAACAGTTTTATCTTCATCAATATTTGTATATTTGTATCGTATGTTAGTGTATGCGACATTACTTCTCCATTACATGCTGGCTTCATTTCTTGTTGTACTTCAGACTTCTCACAGACCAGCAAGGGGCCTGCAACCATTCACGGACTACTCAGGATTGCCATGGTTATGCTGGCCCTACAGGAGCTTGACAAACTGTAGGTGGTCTTCTTATCAGGAGAAAGTTACTGAAATCAGTCTCTTGACCAATCAAAGCTGCAGTTATGGCTTGTGGAACAGGGGTTGGAGGTTAATCAGTATCTGGTGGTGAGCTACAATTATTTTAATACTGCTAATCTTGAGGTCAGTGCTTGTTTAGCTGCTAGAGAAAAATTAACTGTGGCAGTTAGAACACAGTTTATTCCTAAGTTTAGGGTGCATGACTTAACCCTTGCCTCTTGTGGTCTTCAGTCCTGTTTATAATTTGGTATCTCATTGCCACAAAGAGTCCATTATGTCTTATGATCTCTAATTTCACATTAATGTTGGGCAGTTGTGTCTAAACCATGAACATGAGGGGGTATAATGAGATGTGTCTGAACCTCCTCCCATCTCATCATGGCCAGAAACTCAGTTTTAAGGTTTTCCTGGGGTCTCTTTGACCAAGGGAGGGCCTGTTCAGTCAGTGAAGGGTTAGAATTTTATTTTTAGTTTACAACTCCCACAAAGGCAAAGGCTGCTGATAAGCATCTGCACTTGTGTTTCAAAGCAACAAACACACTTTTTTTTTTTTTTTTTTTTTGAGATGGAGTCAAACAATAGGGCACACAGAAGTCATGCAACATGGTGGTCCTACCACCACCTACAGCCTCTCCTCCTCATTAAAGTGGCCTGTGGAGGGCTTAGCCCAGCAGGCTGAGAGCTTCTACACAATGAGTATCTGCTCCCTGGGAGGGTGTTCTCAGGACAGCCTTCATTTGCCTGCAGGGATTTTGGGGGTTGTTTTCAAAGCACAAGTGTGGTCCCAGCTAAGAGCAGCCTCATCAGCACTCTCCTCAGATGTGTTGGTCTCCTTGATGGGCCAAAGGAAGTGAGAAGCCACTGAAAACACATATACTTATTTGTCTTCCCTTTTTATGTTACCCACTCCACCATCACATTTCCTCTTCCTCTTTTTCTCCATCCTTCATATCTTCCATACCTTCTCCGAGATGGAGGACACGAAGTCAGCAAGTTTGTGCCTCAGTGAGTTATTTCAAGGTACATACCACTCTCCCCTGAGGCTGATGACATCTGTAATAATATTTTAAAAGCACTGTGAGGATTATATTATGCTGTGCACTTCACACAGGTCTGTTTTTTCTCTTGATGACTTTAGGAACCCAGAAGGGTAAGTGGTTAAGTCAAAAATCAAAGGTCCCCAAACTAGCACAGAGGATACCTGTGGAAAAGATAAGATCTTTTCCTGCCACATTGATCTTTCAAATTGATTTAGATTCGCAGTGGCACAGTCCTTAATTCAAGGGGGAAAACTGGTGCTGAGGGAAATGCCTCTACATTACAGTTTATAATGGAAACTGTCAGTTGGTAAGAGATGCCCACCTAATACCACCTCAATCAAGGGTATTGTGTGTCTCCCGTAATGTACATTGTCAGATTTTTATCTCTAGATTTGATTGGAAAAGAAATAAACCAGGAAAGTAAAAGCTCTGTGTAAGAAAGAAGCATCGTCTTACATTGACAAGGTCTTCTTTATTTGGAGATGACTTGTCCAAAAGTTTCTCCAAAAGCTGGGAGGACACAGAGTGACTGTCGGTGTCCTGGAGGTTGGAGATTATGGATCACTCAGGGAGCTGTGCTTAATGTGGTGCGTGGAGGTGGTGGGTTCACATGCATGGACTGAGTTGACACAGGGCCATCCTCCTGGGTGGAGGAAGGATGGCAAAGAGGAGCAGCAGGAAAGAAATGAGAAACCACCAGGAGCCAGGAAGGACAGGTTTCCCCTAGAAGCATCAGAGGAAACCTGGCCCTTCCTATGGATTTTGCACTACTGGCTCCGAGAACTGAGACATTTCTGTTGTTTTAACCCACCCAGTTCATGGTCATGTGATTTCAGGCCTAGGAAGCTAATATACTAAGACAAATCAATATACCTATATTTTGAATTTGCATGCATTTCTTTCATGTATGTCCCTAATATTTACACAATTATGATTATTTTTGTTTATCTTTCTATATTTTATATACCACTAGTGTCATTTTAGGTTAATTTAAATAATTCCCTGGTCGTGAAGACAACGTAAGTATATAACGCCTGCATAATTATATATATATATATACACACACACACACACACACATATATATATATATTTTTTTTGAGACCGAGTTTCACTGTGTAGCCCAAGTTGGAGTGCAGTGGTGTAATCTCGGCTCACCGCAACAGCTGCCTCCAGGGCTCAAGTGATTCTTGTGCCTCAGCCTCCCCAGTAGCTGGGACTACAGACACGCACCACCATGCCTGGCTTTTTTTTTTTTTTTTTTTTGAGAGAAAGTCTCACTCTTGTCCCCCAGGCTGGAGTGCAATGGTGCGATCTCAACTCATGCAACCTCCACCTCAGGATTCAAGCAATTCTCCTGCCTCAGCCTGACAAGTAGCTGAGATTACAGGTGCCTCCCACCACGCCCAGATAATTTTTGTATTCTTAGTAGACACAGAGTTTCACCATGTTGGCCAGGCTGGTCTCAAACTCCTGACCTCAGGTGATCTGCCCACCTCAGCCTCGCAATAATTTTTCGTATTTTAGGAGACACAGGGTTTCACCATGTTTCCCAGGGTATTCTCAAATTCCTGAGCTCAGGTGATCTGCCCACCTCGGCCTCCCAAAATGCTGAGATTATAGGTGTGAGCCACTGCGCCCAACCACAATTTTATTTTTAGCATAGGTTCTAATACATACTGATTTTTAGCTAATTCTAATTGCTTATTAATATCAATAAAAATGTGCAGATCATCTTGTTATTGAAACTCTATGGATCTGTGAGCTCAGGGGAGATGCCTCCGTGGGAAGCCTTAGGTGCAGCATGCCTGGCATCTCCTGCTCAAGATAAGAGTGCAGGCAGGGAGCTTGCTGGGCAAGTTTGCAGGAAGGAGACTAGACTGAGGCATGAGAAACAGTCTGTCACCAACACCCACCAGTGTTTTCATGCCTGAGTCAGACCAGAGCTTTTCAGATGTTACTGTGCGTGCACATCATCTGAGATCATATAAAGTGTGAATTCTGATTCCATGGGTCTGGAATAGGACCTGATGTTGCATTTCTAAAGGGTCCTTCCCCCAAATTTTCCCATACATATTTTAATATCCTCAAATTCATAAGAACTGTGGAAAACAAGAAGGAAAGCCATGAGCAGACAGAAATCAAAGAGTAATCTCTTGCAGAGAGAACTAAAGACTTTTGACTTAAAATTTTCCCAGTCCAGGGCTGGGCGCTGTGGCTCATGCCTATATTCCCAGCACTTTGGGAGGCCGAGGTAGTTGGATCACCTGAAGTTAGGAGTTTGAGACCAGCCTGATCAACAAGGTGAAACCCCGTTTCTACTAAGAATACAAAAATTGGCCAGCTGTGGTGGCAGGCACCTGTAGTCCCAGCTACTCAGGAGGCTGAGACAGGAGAATTGCTTGAACCCGGGAGGCGGAGGTTGCAGTGAGCTGAGATCATGCCATTGCACTCTAGTCTGGGTGACACAGCTGACTCCATCTCAGGAAAAAAAAAAAAAAAAAAAAAAAATTCCCAGTCCAGGCCAGAAGATGGCTAGAGAGGACAGCTGAGAAGCTGACAGAGGTGCCACTTCAAGAAACACCAGAAATGAAAGTAAATACACTCCAAACCTCGATCTCCCCTCTGACTCCTGTTCAATCTCCCCACTGGCGCCTCCTCCAGTCTTTGCTAAAGTGTGGAACATCCTCACCCTCTCCCATTCCTCATCTCTGATTCACAATTTTCCATCTTGATTCTTCAGTCTCTCTTTCTTTCCTATCATCTCCTTCTCCCCTGTGACCTCCTCACTTAGTCAGCAAGTTCTCTATGTCCAAAAAGTCACGGGAAGTTTTTCAGACCCTGGAAGTTGTCACTTGCATCCCCTTCCTTTAGTGAATCTCTCTAACCCCTCACTTCAGAAAACGCCCCAAGGCTTCTGATTCTCCAGTACTTTCTCCTTCCACTCCCAGGGTTCTCCTCACTTGACAGAGAATTCAGTGGATCTATCAATCCAGTGAATGTGTCCTCCCCAGCACTCACCAGACTGCTCGCTATGTGCTGATCTCTCGAGCAATCAAATGGGGAGAGAAACCTGGCTTCATGAGTGCCCTGGGAAGTGGATTCAGGGCTGAATCGCCCCTGCTTGTAGATAATGTATGCTTATTTCAGGTGCGATTTGTATATGAGATAACCCTTCCCTTAAGAACTCTTTATAAAGTGAGAATTGTGCACCCTGTTCCCACTGAGGAGGCCTACATAGAAAACGAAAGACTGAGACATCAGGAGCTGCCCTGAGGAAGAACCTCGTTCTGTCATTGGGCAGGAAGTGG
The DNA here is from genome assembly GCF_003255815.1 of Theropithecus gelada. NCBI lineage: Eukaryota > Metazoa > Chordata > Mammalia > Primates > Cercopithecidae > Theropithecus > Theropithecus gelada. Next base: position 42,664,751 of record NC_037677.1, read on the forward strand.
GCAGGGGTCCTGGCCTAGGTGGAAGCAGGAGCCTCTGTGAAAACCACCCCTCCTCTAGTCACAAAGAGCCTGTGGGCCTGCCCTGAGGGAACCTGTGGGGCTCTCAGCTGCGGAAATGGGGAAATAGACACTGATCCTGGCCTCCACTCAGGACTCACTAGGCTAGCAGCTGAGTCCTCCCTGGGCCCCTGCAGAGCCTCAAGCCAGGCTGAGCACAGGCGCACGCCTCCCAGAAATGACACTCCGCCACAGGGCAGCAGGAAAGACCCAGCCAGGGTTTGGTTGGCCAAGGATTTGCAGGAAGGGCCCCTGTTTCTCCAGGGTCTGGAGGGTGGATAAGAGGCCTGCAGCAAGGCCGCCTTGGTAGAGCACTGGAGTATCTGGACTGTGGCATACACCCTACTCCTCCTCTTCATCCTCCTCCTTCACGGCACAGGTCAAGATGGCCCTCAGCATCCTGATCTCACATTCATGACAGAACTGTCCCCTCTTCTCCTTCCTCCAGGATGTAATGAGTTTTTCAGTGTCCCTCTCCCAGCCTGGGAGCCTCAGCCAAGCTCACCTGCAAGCTGAGCAGTAAACATAGCACCTACAGCACTGCACGGTAGCATAGTCAGGGAAGCCCCTTGGTGTGTGATGTGTCTTAAGAGTGATGGAAACCACGGCAAGGGAGAGGGGATCCCTGATCACTTCTTAGGCTCCAGGTCTGAGGCTGACCACTCCTTAACCATCTCTAACATCCAGTCCCAGGACAAAGCTGACTGTATCTGTGGTGTATCTCACAGTACTGCAATGCCATGTGAGTGAAGCACAGTGACCCAGATGAATGCAGATGTGGGACAAAAACTGTTTTCTCCACTACGAAGGCTGCCACACAGCTCTCAGAAAATGTCTGGTGTCATAAATTCTAGGAAATGTTGGCGGGTTTTTTGTTGTTCCTGTTGTTTCCCTTTCAATTTTACAAGGAGTGACATAGATGCATCCTGATTCCTGCCAAGAGTTCCCTGGGAACCAGTGTGCTACACAGATCTTCAGTAATGCTGCAAATATTACAACAGATCTTGACACCCCTGCTGGTCATTGTCCCTGCACGGGGGACGCAAGTCCATTCACTCTCCTCTCCAGATATAAACACTGGGATTCAGCTACATGCCTCCCTCCTACCACATCAAGGTTCAGCCTAATGACCACCTTTCGAAGATAACATCCTTTTTTTTTTTTTTGACAATTTAAAAAATAATTTCTATTTTTATCTTAGATTCAGGGGGTACATGTGCAGTTTTGTTACGTGGGTATACTGTGTGATGTGAGGGTTGGGGAACGATTGATTCTGTTACTCATGTAGAGAGCACAGAGAGCAACAGGTAGTTTTTCAACCCTTGCCCTATATATGTTTAACCCAGAAAGTCCAAATTTGGTTTTCACATTTTGAAATTAAATGTTTCATTCATCTCCCCTTTTTCAACTGGTTTCTCAGTTGTTTGTGTGTAATGTTATGAATGGCATGAGGTTCAGTTTTTGGTGTGGATCTCTGGATGAAGGCTATCACCCTTTCTAATCTGTGTAATGCCCTGCACCCAGTTAATCATGGAGTGTGTATCCAAAAAGTACAAACACAGAGTGACCCCTGGGACTCAACACCTTCAACCTGGTATCAATAGAAGGCCTGTACCTGCATCACAGATATGAATCCACAACAAATCCTTCCCATGGCTTTGACCCATTTCTCTATACCAGGCTGTCTCCCAAGAGAATCTCAACAAAGAACTGTTTGGAACTCAAGTCAAAAGGATGCCCTTCAAGCATTGTTTAAGCAGAACGCCTACCCTGGCATACCAACCAGAAAACAACTGGCCAAAGAAATCGGCAGTCTGGAGTCTAGGATACAGGTGGGCTTGTATTTCCATTTCATTTCCTTGGGGTCAAAGAAGAAAGAGAAGCTGGGCTAAGCAGTCTCCTATCATACCATGTTAAGAATGAACTGAAAGACTCCTATCTCTGCCTTTTACCAGTCATGGAACACGTGATCTGTTGTATTCATTGTGTGGGGAGGGGGAGGAAGTTCAATTGGGCCTTTTTCCTGACAGGAGAAAATTAAATCATATTTGCATGCTCTAGAGAATATAGGTAATATGGTCACCATGATCATGATAGGTTGTCATTGATACCTGGAACCAATATTACAGAATGCTCAGAATGCTTGTTCTTTAATAGGTAATATTAAGGACAGTGAGGTCAGGGCTGCCATAAAGTCCCATTTCTCATCCCATGGTTTTTGTTTCTTTCTACTGTTTTGTTTTGAGACAGAGTCTTACTCTGTCACCCAGGCTGGAGTGCAGTGATGCAATCTCAACTCACTGCAACCTCCACCTCCTGGGTTCAAGCCATTCTTATCCCTTACCCTCCCGAGTAGCTGGGATTACATGTGTGTGCCATACCTGGCTAATTTTCATAGTTTTAGTAGATATGGGGTTTTGCCATGTTGGCCAGGCTGGTCTCAAACTCCTGGCCTCAAGTGACCCGCGCACCTTGGCCTCCCAAAGTGCTGGAGTTACAGGAGTAAGCCACTGTGCCTAGCCTCTACTAAGTGTTTTTATGTGGGCTTTACACACTGCAGAGTTTAATGCCTAATCCCATTTTGGAATATTTTGAGTGGAATAATGATATAAAAATAAAACCGGCTGGGTGCGGTGGCTCATGCCTGTAATCCCAGCACTTTGGGAGGCCAAGGCGGGTGGATCACGAGGTCAGGAGTTCAAGACCAGCCTGGCCAAGATGGTGAGACCCCATCTCTACTAAAAATACAAAAATTAGCCAGGTATGGTAGCGGGCATCTGTGGCAGAGAACTGCTTGAACCCGGGAGGCAGAGGTTGCAGTGAGCTCAGATCACGCCACTGCACTCCAGCCTGGGTGACAGAGCGAGACTCTGTCTCAATAAATAAATAAAGTAAAACCATTCTGTTTCTCCAGTTAAGAAAGAAATAGATGGAAAGATCACAATCACACAAGGAGAAGTGTATCCAGACTGTCAACAACTAAGTAAAAGGGACTCTGTTGAAGAAAAGCCTACAGTCACTGTTTTACATCAAATGCCATAATCCTGAGTAAGCCCTGAAATACAGGGATCTGAGTTTCAGGTAGGCCAGGTGAACACGTATTTCCTTCTCTTTATGCACCCAGTCCAGGTGTCAGAGTGCTACATCAAATCCCAAAATGAAAGTGTGTCCCAGGCTGGTGGCAGTGGTTCACATTGGTAATCCCAGCACTTTTGGAGGCCGAGGCAGGAGTTCGAGACCAGCCTGGCCAACATGGTGAAACCTCGTCTTTACTAAAAATACAAAAATTAGCCAGGCGTGGTGGTATGTTCCTGTAATCCCAGCTACTCGGGAGGCTGAGACCTGAGACAAAAGAATCGCTTGAACCTGGGAGGCGGAGGTTGCAGGGAGCCCAGATTGCATCATTGCACTCCAGCCTGGGCAATAAGAGCGACAATCTGTCTCAAAAAAAAAAAAGTGTGTCCCATGGGAAGACATGGAGATTGGCTGGACTACTGGCAACTGGCCCACTAGAACTGATGGTTCAGAAGGAAAGCACAAGAAACCATGTAGAATGAGGCTGGATCTGCCAGGGTGTTCACTAATGTATTTGTTGCCTCCACATTTCCAGCCGTGTTTAAGACTTCTTTCCTGATCGTATTTCAAGTGACAAGGCGGAGGTTGCAGTGAGCCAAGATCCCACCATTGTACTCCAGCCTGGGCATTGCAGTGAGACTCTGTCTCAAAACAAATTCCTCTATGCCCTCCAGTAAGGAGAAGGCAGCCACAGGGTTTGATTATGGCAGTCACAATCTATTCAGAGTCAGCTATTTGATTCACAGGGGTCTCTTTATCTAGTATTGCATCTGGAATGAATGAACTCTAATGTATATATGAATGATTCCAGGCTCAGCAGTAAGTACTGGTAATTAGTGAGCTTCGCTTTAAATGAATTTTCATCAGATGTTCCTTCACATGGATTGTGTGTTATGAAATGCCTTTGACTCTGGGGAGATGACAGAGAGCCAAGGAAAGTCAGTCAGTCCTTAACCAAAGCCTTTGTGAGACCTAAAGCTGAGAGGGAGGCAGAGAGCGCAAGTGGGCGTGAGACAAAAACAAGTGTGGGGTGGGGAAGAGGTGAAGGAAGAGTGGACACACACCCGTCGGCCAGCTCTGGCTTTAGGATGCCAGCCAATGTCTCCTAACCCAGGGACCTTTCGTTTGGAGACCACAGATGGGACAGAGAAGGAAGTGATTCCTGGTATTGGGCTCAAATAGATACTTAAAATTATGTAGACTAAATCCGATAAAGCTTGAATCTTCTTTTCCCACTTAGATTTGGTTTCAAAACCAGAGAAGACACCTGAGGCTGAGCTGGCTGCAATGAGGACACTCCTCGGGAGGACAGCAGCTCCACGGATATGAGAAGCCTCAGCCCTGGGCCCCAGGTGAGTCCCCAGCAGTGCCAGTGCACGTCCTCAGCACAACTCTTTGAAGTAGAAACGTCTCTCTAGGCTGTTTCCAAATTTGTTGCAGAGAATGCTGATGTCTCTACCAGCATGCTAGTGTTGGAGACGTGACCACCATCCCCATCTCGTGGGAAGGTAGTTAGGAAGCAGGGAAGGCAATTAGGAAGAAAGGAAGGCCATGGATCTTCCAGTCCTGGCAAGCAGTGCAGAGTCCTCTTCTTCCAGCACTGCAGGGGTTTAATCCAAAGGCTAGGATCAGAGCATGAGCACCTCAGGGGCCTGGGAGGGAGTAAGGGTGGTGAGAACAATATTTGAAAATGTCTGTCTTAGGGTTGATGTGAAGATGGCCTGAAAGCCCTCTTTTCTTCTTGTGTTTTCCTATAGAATGCTTAACCAAAGGAGGGAGACAAAAGTGACGCCATCACGAAACCACAGACAGGTGTCCTCCTTCAAGCTTTTCAAAGGAACCAATTCCCTGGAAATGCCATCAAGGAAGAGCTGGCAAAACAAAGAAGCATTCCAGAATCCAGAATCTAGGTTAGTTTTCTGTCTGTGGTGCACAATTTGTCCCATAATTTTGGAAGTGGTATTGCCCGCTGAGATGGTACTAGAGAAATGGGAGCAGGTATCTTGAAAGAAGTTGAGAGTTTTGTTATGAGGGTGCTGTCTTATGTATCTTATTCGTCTTATGTCATATTTGTCTTATGTCTTATGTGTTGTGACCTTTATCTCCATGCTAGGCTTCTAGGCACTAGACAACAGTGTAGACCTTGCCCCTCCACTAACCCCCAGGTGTAATAATCTAATTATCTAGGGTCCTCTCTTTTGTGGGAAAATCCTGACATTCTAGCAAATCAATGTGGGATCCATTTGTGGAATGGCAATAATTCCCCTAACTCATCCATATTTTGCAGACTAAATGTTATGTACAGAATCATCGAGATAAAGCCCCACAGATGGTCACATCTGCCTCACAGATGAGCAAATGAAGCTGGAACCTCTTACATCTTCCGACATCTTTGTTTCCCTTTCTCTTAGATGTGGGCTCAGAACCGAAGAGCTCGGCACCCAGGCCAGAGCAGAGGCAGCCCCATGAATTCCCCAGCAGCCCCAGTCACAGACCTTGCCCTACTGCTCAGCTGCAGCACAGCAACCTGTGCAATGCCCAAGGAGCTCGGCGCACAGGCCTCCCTCCAACTCCCCCAGCAGCCATTGGTCATCTGTACCAGCCCATCCTCCACTAAGCAGGTCTGTGGAGGCTGTGTGAGCCAGGCACCAAGGGCCATGCTGCCCCAGTCCACCTGGGTTGTGCCAGGAGATCTCTCAGGATCCATATGTCAACAGGACCAACTCTTGGAGGGGTGATCTCACCCACTTGTCTCCTTTCTGGCATGTGTATCAAGGAAATTGCCAGAATGACAAGGACAGTGACGGCACTAGCCTGGCAGTTCTGCCCTTCAAGGACACTACTCAGCCTCCATCTGGTCATCCTGAGAGAGGATCACAACAAGGTCAGCAAGACACAGCCCACCTTAGGCAATGGTGGCGTGAGCAGCCCCAGGGCGTGGTGATCAAATCGTCATCTGGGGACAGGGAACACTCCACAACGTGCTCACATGGACACACCTGCAGCAGCCTAGGGCATGGCCGAGCAAGGGGCCATCCCCTTCCTTTGAGCCTCTTTTTTTTTCTTTTTTGAGACAGAGTTTCGCTCTTGTCACCCAGGCTAGAGTGCAATGGTGCCATCTCGGTTCACTCCAACCTCCGCCTCCCAGGTTCAAGGGATTTTCCTGCCTCAGCCTCCTAAGTAGCTAGGAGTACAGGCACTCGCCACCAAGCCCTGCTAAATTTTGTATTTTTAGTAGAGACGGGTTTTTGCCATGTTGGCCAGGCTGGTCTCAAACTCCTGACCTCAGGTGATCCACCCACCTTGGCCTCCCAAAGTGGTGGGAGTACAGGCGTGAGCCACTGTGCCCGGCCTCACCTCATGCCTTTTAGATTAACTCCTGACAACCTCAGAGTTTCAGAAATCAGCATCACCAGTTAGGATTAGGACAGGAGAACCCTCCACGGCCCGCTGCCAGGATGTTTCAGGTTCTGCTCGATGCCCTGCAGAGTTCACTAGGGCTTCGGGTTTAGGAGGGAGAAGGCGTCCTTCTCACCACCCCATCCAGCTCCTCCTCAGGATGAAGAACTAGCGTGATCCACAGGAGGATAAACAAGCGGACACACCATGTCCTGGAACAAGACTAATGCAAGAGGAAACTGACCACTTGGAAACCCAAAAGGAGCGTCTTTTCTCTGCCTTGTGGACACCGCTTAAGTCTCTGGCCTCCCTTCATGGCCTACGTGATTGTTTCCAAGCTCCACACTGTCCTGCAGGCACCACAGACACCAGGCAGTGGATACCTTTGCTGAATCCTAAGGAGCCAAAGAGTTTTTATAACACGACCTCCTCCCTGCGATCGTCACATCCTGGGCAGTCTGGACAATGCACAAACTAGAACTGAACCAAAGTGAAAATAGGTATAAGAGACACATCCACACTTCACTCCCTTTGGTGAGTTCACAGGGCAAGCCTGAAGGCAGGCTGATGCAGAGAAAACGGGGATACTATATTTCGTCTTGATGTCAGTTCATCACAGAGGGCTTGCATCTTAGCGCTTACTGGGGGAGATGGGAACTAGAAGTTATCTATCTATCTACCAATGATTGATAGCACAAGCTTAGATGCATAATACTGAATAGTGTTCACATGTAATCCTCCCTTTAAACATGTAGACAGAGAACATGACAAAGAAATGCAAAACAGTAACTCCATGAAATCACTGAACAAAGCAGGATGTTCATCTTCTGACACTGTTAATATTTTGTATATATTTACATGCACCTCGCTGCTCTTTTTGTTATAAATTAATTTTTGGCAAAATTTATTTTTGTCTGTGTCTCCTCTCTTCAAGTGGTACCTTCCAAGAATACATCACAGATTACCAACCTATGTCTGCTTCCACTGGTGCCTCAAAAATATTCTTAAAAAAGAAATGTGGTTTATCAAGATGCCTGTCTTTCCCACAATTCCTTCATTCGTGTTGTCTCTTTCCATGTGAACCTGTGGGACCAGAGTCAGGATGCCTTGCTCTAGTTCACAGTTTGAATCTGCAAAGATGCCAGTCTGCTATTACTACACACAGACATAGATGCATTTTGCTTTAGGGTTTCTCTACGGTGTGCATATTCCAAACCCACTGTTTACTTCCAGATGATCGACACAGGATACTTTTCCTCAGATTTTTTTTTTTTTTTTTTTTTTTTGAGAAGGAGTCTGGCTCTGTTGTCCAGGCTGGAGTGCAGTAGCGTCATCTCAGCTCAGTGCAAGCTTTGCCTCCCAGGTTCACACCATTCTCCTGCCTCAGCCTCCGCAGTAGCTGGGACTACAGGCGCCCGCCACAACACCCAGCTTTTTGTACTTTTAGTAGAGACGGGGTTTCGCCATGTTAGCCAGCCAGGATGATCTCGATCTCCTCGCAATCTGCCCGCCTCAGCCTCCCAGAGTGCTGGAATTATAGGCGTGAGCCACCGCACCGCACCCGGCCTTTTGTTTTTCAAAGAGACGGAGTCTCACTCTGTCACCCAGGCTGGAGTGCAGTGGCACCACGGTAGCTCACTGCAGCCTTGAACTCCTGGGCTCAAGCAATCGTTCAGATTAACTATTAACTGGGGTATTATAAATCTCTCTCCCAACCTCACCTCACATACACATAGGCTGCATGCACACACACACACTCATAATAGTCTCACAGTTTCCCCTGAATATAATCTGATAAATGTCTTAGGCAGCATTGGGACCATGCTGTTAGGTGTTGAGTTTGATTTTTTTCAATAGTGTCCCAACATATTCCTCATGTGCAGAGATGAGACTGTAGCATGGCCAAATGCCAAATTTCCAAGAGACATTTTGTCTTTGTCCATTTGTGCTACTATAACAAACCACCTGAGACTAGGTCGTTTAAAACAATAGAAATTTACCTCTCACAGCTCTGGAGGCAGGGAAGTCCAAGATGAAAGCGCCAGAAAGGTGAGTATCCGGTGAGGACCAGGTCTCGGCTTCGAAGGCAACCCCTCCTTGCCGTTTCTTCTTGAGGGGAGTGACACTGGGCCCTCACGTGTCAGAATGTGGGGGCAGGGGGCAGCAAAAAGAGGCCTAGTGTGTTCTATCCAGCCTGCTCCTAAGCTCACTAATCATTCATGAGGTGGAGGGCTCATGATGGCCTTACCACCTCCCAAAGGCCAAACCTTTGCAAGTTGTTGCACTGAGGATTCAGTTTCAACATGACTTGTTTTTTGTTTTGTTTTGTTGTGAGACAGAGTCTTGCTCTCTTGCCTAAGCTGGAGTGCAGTGGTGCCAACTCAACCCACTGCAATCTCTGCCTCCTGGGTTCAAGTGGTTCTCCTGACTCAGCCTCCTGAGTAGTTGGGATTACAGGCACGCACCACGTCCAGCTAATTTTTGTATTTTTAGTAGAGATGGGGTTTCACCATGTTGACCAGGCTGGTCTTAAACTCCTGACCTCAAGTGATCCTCCTGTCCCGGCCTCCCAAAGTGCTGGGATTTGTGCTCGGCCTCCCAAAGTGCTGGGATTTGTTGAGCCACTGCACCCAGCCTCAACATGACTTTTGGAGAGGGGACAAACTCACAAAGCACAATGGATGCTCAGGGTAACGTCGTATAGTCTGTGGCCCAGGTGTAGGCCATCAGACCCCATGACTGCAAGGTTCACCCTGTGGCATGTTGGCAAGCAGCACTGTCAGGCCATGCTCAGGCACACTGGAGAGGGGTTTTGCATTGGGAGAGCAGGAGAGTTACTTCCACTGGTAATCTGGGGAGAACTGGTACCTTTTTCTCTTCTCATCAGCACCTGGACCATGGGCCACCAGGCATGTGCATCTTGACACTCTTAGAGGTCAGGAAAGCATGTGTGGTGGCAGCAAGTGAAGGAACAGCACAGGAAAGGGGTGCAGGTACTACCCTTCCTGAATGCCTCATTAGGCAACCAGAGTGCCACACTCACCTCCCTCAGTTGTCTCCTGCCTTTCCACAAACCTCACAATAGGCCATCTGCATGCACAACCCAGGGGTGTTCAATAACTAACGACAGTCTGTAGGGATGTTCCATGCAGCCAGTGATGATAATCAGAGAGCTCCAGCCAGACCTTTGGAAAGTGGCGCTAAAGTGCTGAGCACTTCGTGTGCAGTGTGGTCACCACTTTTACAGGTGGGAACCTCAGAGACCACCTGCCAAACAGGCTGAGCCCAAGTCAAGTCATGCAGGGATACAGTCAATGGGTGAGCACTCTTGTCCTGCACACAGTGCATATTAGGATGGCAAGAGAGGAGACACTCACCTTCCCCAAGAAAAGTGCATTACAGCACAGGCCAAGTGCAAACCTGCCAGCAACTGGTGGTTCTGTCCAAGAAGCCTTTTGCCAGATTATGGAACCTGTCAGTTAGCCAAGAGCAGTTAGTTAAAATTAGACTAGATGACACTGGCTTTGGATGGGCCATCCTGTTTATGCCAATGGTTGTAACTGCTTCCTTTTCACCCTGATGGTTAAGGAAGGATCCCCACTCTGATGCTATAGAAAGATTGAACACTGAACACCTGACACTGGACAGATAAGATCTAGGTGAGTGCATCAGTCACACCAACTCTCAGAAAGGTGAGAAGGACACCACATGCCGGACAGAGCCACACAGCGTTTTACTTGGGAGCAGAGTGGAAAAGGAGGGGTTGTGGTGAGCAGTTGTATTATCCAGAGCGTACAGTGACCACTGTTTGCTGTGGGAGGATGTGAGGGGTTTGGTGAATAATTCCAAGAGCTGGCAGGGAATCAGATCTTACTACTTAGGAATAAGTAGGAACTGTGCCTGGCCCCCTTGACAGGGATGACTATCTGCTAAGGTACCTCACCTGTGGAAGCAGAGTGGGGATGGAAATGAGGTTAGGTCATTTGAGGCCCTTTTGGTTTCAGATGTCAAGAGAACCAAGAATACTAGTCCTTAATTTCAGATCACAGTTACCATATTTTAAAATATATTAAGGATGTATAAAAGCAATTCAAATGTTCTTTAACGGTGATTTACAGGTTCAGTCAGAAACACACGACTAACAAAAGAACACCTTAGTACAGAAACAAGATGTTCCTCAGGGTTGGTTGGTTATTTACTTATTTATTTACTTAATACACTTCATTTTTTAGAGTAGCTTTAGGGTTACAGAAAAATTGAGCGAAAAGTACAGAGAATTCTCATATAACCCTTCACCCCTCCCATCCTCCACAGGCTCCCCAATTATTAACATCTTGCATCATTATGGTTCATTTGTTACAATTAATGAGCCAATAGTGATATAATATTATTAACTGAACTCCAGAGTTGACATTAGGGTTTGCTGTTTTCCCTTCACTGTTTTCCATTCTCTGCGTTTTGACAAATTACATTACCCTAGAGAATACTTTCACTGCCCTAAAAATCACCTCTCTACCTGCCATCCCTCCCTTCCCCTCAACTCTCAGCAACTACTGGTCCTTTCACTGGCTCGATAGTTGTGCCTCTCCCAGAATATCATATAATTGCAATCATAAAAAGAAAGCCTTTTCAGATTGGTTTTCGCTTAAACATAAGCATTTAGGGTTCCTCCATGTCTTTTAATGACTTGATGTCTAATTCCTTTTTATCATCTGCCTGAGGACTATATCCTGCAAACCCGCTATAATTGCTTATTAATGTCAGCAGGGGTTTTGCTGTTTATTTAGAATTATCTACAAAGACAATCATGTTTTTTGTGAACAAAGACAGCTGTATTTCCTCCTTCCAAATCTATGTGCATTTTATTTCCTTTTTTTTTTTTTTTTGTATCACTGCATTAGATAGCACTTCCAGTACAATGCTGAAAAGCAGTGGTGTTCCTTGCCATGTTCCTGATCTTAGTGGGAAAGCATCTAGTTGGAAACATCAAGGATGATGTTAGCTGTAGGGTTTTTTGTAGTAGCTCTTTATCAAATTGAGTAAGTTCTCCTGTATTCCTTCTGTGTTTGGAGGTTTTATCATGAATGGATATTGGATTTTGTAAAATGCTTTTCCTGTACCTATTGATATGATCATATTTCATCTTCGAACTGCTAACGCATGCAATGGACTGCACTGAATATCAAATGTTGAACAAGCCTTGCATTCCTGATTTGCTAATATTTTGAGGATTTCTGCACCTGTGTTCACTGGAAATACTGATCTCTAGTTTTCCGTTCTTGTAATATCTTTGCCTGGTTTTGGTATTAGGGTAATACTGGGTGCACAAAATGAGTTGGGAAGTGTTATCTCTGCTTTTATTTTCTGAAAAAGATGGTAGAGACTTGGTATCATTTCTACCTTAAGTATCTCAAAAAATGCACATCAGTGAAGCCATTTGATCCTGGCACTTTGTTTTGGAAGGTTTTATTATTATTATTATTTTTTTTTTTTTTTTTGAGATAGAGTCTCACTCTGTCACCCAGGCTGGAGTACAGTGGCACAATCTTGGCTCACTACAACCTCCACTTCCCAGGTTCAAGCGATTCTTCTGCCTTAGCCTCCTGAGTAGCCTGGACTACACACATGTGCCAACATGTCTGGCTAATTTTTTGTATTTTTAGTAGAGACAGGGTTTCACCATGTTGACCAGGCTGGCCTTGCACTCCTGACCTTGTGATCCGCCCGCCTCGGCCTCCCAAAGTGCTGGGATTACAGGTGTGAGCCACCACGCCCAGTCTTGGAAGGTTATTAATTACTACTTAGATTTATTTAATAGATATATATGCCTACTGAGGTCTACCTTGTGTGAGCTTTGCGAGAATGCATCTTGCAAGGAATTGGTCCATTTTAGCTAAGTTATCAAATTTATGGACAGAGTTGTCCATATTTCTTTCTAATCCTTTTGGTGATCATAGGATCAGCTGTGATGGCCTCTTTCCTTTTTGGTATTAGCAATATTTGTCTTCTGTTTTTTCTTAATCTAGCTAGAGGTTTATCAATTTTACTGACTTTTTCAAAGAACCAGTTTTGGGTTTTATTGATTTTCTCTTTTCAATGTCACTGATTTTTACTTTTTTTCCAGGTTACTTTGGATTTAATTTGCTCTTCTTTTTCTAGTTTCCTAAAGTGGAATTTAGATTACTTGTGTAATCTAGGATCACCAGACTGTATAATCTTAGATTATTTGTATGATCTGATCACGTAATGTAGTGTACAATCTTCACACTGTCAATAATAGCCCCACGCCAGCTTGATTCTGGCTGTGCTCCAGCCTCAACCCTCCTCTTCATATTCTCAAAAGTCTCTGAAGGCCGAGATCCCTGTCTGGGCACAATGAGCCTTGAAATGACAGTCCAAGAGCCCTGGGCAGCAACTGGGCTGTATGTGTGGGCCTCTTTCCAGGGCCCTGTCTTGGAGAGCAGCTGCTTAAAGAAAATTTGGAGTATCACTTACGCTGAAGGGAGTGTTCACATATGTACCCTAGGCACTTCATGGCATGGGATGAGCCACAGGTAGGAAGAGAAAGGGAGCAACACAGAGGCAGGCCTAGATCTTCACGTGTACAGGATAGATTTTTTTTTTAGATAATTTGTTATTTTGATTTATAACTTTTAAATGGATAAACATTAGCTCTGTGGTCTCCTTTTAAACTGTTTCAAGACATGACAAACATCTGGGATTGGTCTGATGATGTAACCACTACTAAATTAGGATACCTACTTCCTATTCACAATTAGGTTAATTCCACTATGCGTATGAAACGATTTATATCACATACCACTTGTACATATGTAAGTCCTATGAACTTCAGGGATAATTCACAGATGTGTTTAATGCTATTGCTCTAATTATTCAATTTATGCTTTAAAAGAAGCTTCATAGTCAAGTGGGTGCAAGGGATAAGGTTGCAGAAAGGATGTGGTTATTAACACAACAAGGGAACTAACTACTTGAGGCTAAATTCTGATTCCTTTGTAATCCTGATACAATACAGATCTCAGATTCTTTTTCAGTTCTGTAAACCAATTGTGTTGATGGTTACTCAAATGTAAAAGTGGTAAAAGTTTCATATAATCACACACACATAAACACACACAGTGCACACAAACCATAGTAAAATCTGAGTTAAGTCTGTATCTACTAGCAAGGTAACATCGATTTCTTGGACTTGACCATATACTATGATTGTATATTATCCTTAGAGGAAGTTTGGTGAAGTGCACATGGGAATTCTCTGTACTCATTACAACTTCTTGTGAGGTTATTTTAATTATTACTTTTTTTAAGTTCTTAAAGTTTTACATTCCACAATATACATCTATAAATTATTGTTAGGTGCCCAAAAAACTATTATGGCATCAAACTCAAAACAGAATTTGTCATATTGTGTTTCTAAGCAAAATTTTCACTTCAGATTTCTTAAATTGACAATTTTCTCCTCGATGCAAACTCAAACATATTCTTGTTTGTATTTTTGCCAAAAACTTTCACAAATTCAAAAAAATCTATGAGGTTTTATGCCAGTATTAATCATCTAATATTCAACAGAATATCACTTCCTAACAAAAGCTGTCCTATAATTGTTGTAGTCTTGGGTTTATCCCCTACTGTTACTTTGGAGTAACATAAGGCGAGTTTGTGGATAGTTACTGAACATTCAGGATGTCAACAGGGCTTTCTCCACAGTGTGAATAATCTGAGGCATTATGGAGGCTCACTTGTGGCTGGAAATTTCTAATATCCGTTTCATTCATAAGGTTTTTCTCCTATGTGTGTTCTCTGATGTACAATGAGATTTGACTTTTGAGAGAAAGTTTTTCTGCATGTGTTACATTCATAGGGCTTTTCCCCTGTATGTGATCTCTGATGTTTAGCAAGGTCTGATTTACGGTAAAAGATTTTTCCACATTCATTACATTGGCAAGATTTCTCTCCTGTGTGAGCCCTGTGATGTACTGTGAGTGATGATTTGTGACTGAAGGATTTCCCACATTCACTGCATTCATAAGGTTTCTCCCCCGTGTGCTTTCTCTCATGTAAAATAAGTCCTGACTTCACACAGAAAGATTTTCCACATTCGTTACATTTATAGGGCTTTTCTTGTGTATGGGTTCTCTGATGTACAATGAGAGCTGACTTATGGCAGAAAGCTTTTCCACACTCATTACATTCATAGGGTTTCTCCCCTATGTGAATTCTCTGATGCTGAGTGAGTTGTGACTTCTGGCAGAAGGTTTTCCCACATTCATTACATTCATAGGGTTTCTCCCCTGTATGTGTTCTATTATGTTTAGTTAGGTATGATTTATTGTAAAAGATTTTTCCACATTCATGACATTCGTAGGGTTTCTCCCCTGTGTGTGTTCTATAATGTTGAGAGAGGGTTGACTTATGGCTAAAGAATTTCCCACATTCAGGACATGCAAAGGGTTTCTCACCTGTGTGCGTTCTCTGATGTACTGTTAGGTCTGACTTCAAGCAGAAGGTTTTCCCACATTCATAACATTCATAAGGTTTCAACCCTGTATGAATTATCTGATGCCTGGTGAGCACTGACTTGTGGTAGAAAGTTTTCCCACATGCATTACATTCATAAGGTTTATCTCCTACGTGAGTTCTCTGATGCTGTGTAAGATGTGACTTTTGACAAAAGGATTTCCCACACTCAAGACATTCAAAAGGTTTCTCACCTGTATGAGTTCTCTGGTGTACCGTAAGGTGCGAATTCATACAGAAGGATTTTCCACATTCATAACATTCATAGGGTTTCAGCCCTGTGTGTGTTCTCTGATGTTTAGTGAGATCAGATTTCTGGTAAAAAGTTTTCCCACACGCGTTACACTGATAGGGTTTCTCCCCTGTATGTGTTCTCTGGTGTAATGTGAGAGCTGACTTATGGCTAAAGGCTTTCCCACATTCATTGCATTCAAACGGTTTCTCCCCTGTGTGTGATCTCTGATGTTTACCGAGGTTTGACTTCTCCCAGAACATTTTTCCACATTCATTACATTGAAAGCGTTTCTCTCCTGTGTGCACCCTCTGATGTCGAGTGAGATGTGACTTCTCCCAGAAAGCTTTCCCACATTCATTACACTCAAAGTGTTTCTCTCCTTTATCACCTTTCTGAAGCTGTGACAGACACAATTTCCTCCTGAAATTATTCCCACTTTCACCACAATCATAGTGTTTCATAGGTACCCCATGATGTTTACAAAGGGTGGACTTCACACATAAGAACTTCTTACAATCACTAAATTCATAGTGATTGTCCTTTGATGGAGGTATCTGATGGAACAAGAGGGATGAACCATCACAGGAAGTTCTCCCAAATTCATTATATTCACAATTATTCTCTTCTGCATTCTCTCTCTTCCGTGTATTGAATACTGCCTTTTCAAGGAGGGTTTCCTGACATATACTGTATTCAAAATTGTGCTCTAAAGTTTGAATCTTCTCATGCTGCAAAGTGTTCTCATGATGACTCAGAGTGTTCCTATTTTTCAAAACTTCATTTTTCTCTCGAGTATAAGTTTCATCATGCTTAATATTGAGTACCAACTTCCCAAAGGCATTAAATTCATCAGACTTTTTTCCTAAATAGTTCATCTTACTGATAACCAATTGTGAAACAGTGTTGAAACTCATTCCACATGAGTCACACTGACAGAACATTTTTCTGGAAGGAAAAGAACTTACATCCACGTTAAATGGTATTCCTATTACATTACCTTGTTCCTTAGTCAGCATTTCATTATTGATGAATACAACTTCCCACAAATGTTTAGATTGGTTTTCTTGGCTCCTCTCTTTCAGGTGATCAGCTGTCCAGACTTCTAGAAACAAGCAAAATTAATCTTACCATATAAATACCGAAACATTTCTTAGGGAATGAAATCTTTATACAAATGCCCTATGTTGTAGCTGACCTGGTTTTTTGGCCAATTTCCAGAGATGAACATAACTGCAAGTGCATATTTTTTGTATGTCATGGGTTTGGGGTGAAAAAACAAAAACAAAAACCAGAAACAAAGGGCCTAGGCTAGTGGAAAAACAGAGGGGAATTTAACTATTTGAATGTACACATCTAGTTTCTAATGTAAGAAGAATAATAGCAACTAGTTACATCTGTATTTCTCCATGCATCCCCCCAAGAACTATAAACATCAGCATAAGTGGAGCAAATAATATTATCTATAACAACCCATGACTTTAGCATAACTAGGAGATGGAGAATATTACTAATTTCAAATATCACTAAGGAACAGATATTCAAATATAGCAAAAAGTGACAGCCTATGCCTACAAAGAGAATCAGCCAGAGACTGTGGTGATCACATGGAATAGAGGAGACAGACAGCCCAAAGAGGATGAAACACAAAACTACTCCCAGAAAGGGAAAGTTTCACTATGAGTGGGAAAATACTCAGAAGATGTCTGAGTTCACGCAGATTAAAGCTCAGGCTACTGGGAAATCCAAGAGAAGAGACTTGGATTGTATGCAAACTAAAGAGGCAAAGGGTAATCAAACTCAGGAATGAAGTTGTAAAGAGGACAGAGTAATCACAGAAAATAAGACGAATTACAGTCTTATTAAAGACTTATTAAAGACATTCCTAATTAAGGAATCTGTGATGGACTAAACTTTGCCCCTCAAAAAATGTATAGGTTAAAACCCCAACCTCCAGTGTGACTGTATTTGAAGATGGGGACTTTAAGGAGATTAACTAAGGTTAAATGAGGGCATAAGGGTAAGAAACTAATACAACGGCATTGGTGTCCTTATAAGAAGAGGGGGAAACTGGAAAGCACACACATGAGCTCTCTTTCTCCCCCCACTCGCCACCCCCAACCACTAGTCACATGCACAGAGAAAAGGCTGTGTGAGGGCACCAGAAGAAAATGCCATTTGTAAGCCAAGGAGTGAGACCTCACCAGAAACCAACTCTGCTGGCACCTTGACTTTAGACTTCCAGCCTCCACAACTGTGAGAAAATTTATTTAAGCTACCCAGTCTGTTGCATTTTGTTACAGCAGCCTGAGTAAACTAAAACAGAGCCAAAGGGGAAACTACATTTGACTGAAACTTAAATAAACAGCATTGTAAAGGAGAATGAAACAAGAAAAAAGAGAAGCAGCAATAATTTTAAAAGAGTAAGAAAAAAGAAAATGAGATCAGAAAGTTCTGGATAAAGTTGGTCTACAATTAAATAAATAAAATTATAATATAGTATATATATTACAGTCCTTAAAGAAGAAAAAAGAAAACAATGGAATAAATCTAATATTAAAAAGTATAATCTAAGAAAACTGTCCAAAAATAAAAGACCTGATCCACATATTCAAAGGAACCATCATGAACCTGTTCAGCAACACTTTTCTCTAAAACATATCTTAATAAAACTACTAGATGTTGAAATTGAAGAAAAAGTACTCTGGACAAAAATACCAAGTCTCAGCAAACTTTTACTTTGATAATGAGTCTTGAAATCAGGTAATACTATCCATATAACTCAGCTTTTATTTTTCGAAGTTTTAGTTATTCTGGTTCCCGTGTATTTCCACATAAGGTTTAGAATTATGTACTCAATTACTACAAGAAATCCTGCCAAATATTATTTTAAATCTATAAATCATTTTAACAACAAACCATGTCAGCAATATTGAGCTTTCTGACATAAGCAGGGAGTTCCACTTGTTTAGGTCTTCAATTTCTCTCTGCAGTGGATTGTTTCCAGTGTGGCCTTTCACATCTTTTGCCAGACATAGCTATTCAAAAAAACATTTTTGATACTATTGCAAATAGAACTTTCAAAAGTTTCAATTTCCAATTGATCATTGCTAATATATATAAGTAAAATTCATTTTTACATATTTTTCTCCTGCCACCTAGCTACACTTAATAATTCGTCATTCTTTTTCCCATATCTTGGGAGACTCCATTAGATTTCCTACATAGATAATCATATCTTTTGTGAATAAAGACATTTCTATTTCTTTTCCACTCTAGTCTCCTTTCTTTTTCTTCCTTGGTTATACTAGGTAGTATATATTACACTATCAAGTATGAGTGGACATCCTTGTCATGTTCCTGATATTGAAAAGAAATCATACCGTTTTTCACAATTATATACAATGTCAATTGTACATTTTCTATAGATGACTTTTATCAGATTAAAGAAAGTTATCTTCTATTCTTCATTTGAGAGTTTTAATTAGAAATGGATGCTAAATTTTGTCAAATGTTTTCTCCGCTTATACTGAAATGGTCATATGGGTTTGACTTTTTTCCTATATTTTTCTTTTTAATACAGGGCAGAGATGACTACATAATTGATGGGGCCAGTGGAAAATAAAAATGTGAGGTTACTCAGAATGTATAAAAGGAAGTATAGTAAAAAGTAAAATAAATTATGTTTTTTTCTTTTAATATATTTTATTACTTGTAAAATACAGGTATAATAGTAATACAAAACAACATAAATTTACAATCACAAAAAAGTTTTGTTGTAATAACTTTAAATAATACAATAATTACTAATAGTTTGTTAATATATCTTGACTGATCATTAGATTTTCTGGCATTCTTTTTGCAAATTCATTTATTAAGTCATCAAAATTTATATTTTTAGCAACTTCATTTTCAATATGTAATTGAAAGTAATATATGTTCTTGGCAAATGCAAGATAAGTAATTTTTGCTATTTTTTATTTGAGAAGGTTGATTTTTTCAGCTGATGCAATCATTAGGGACCTGTTGGTTCTTTATATGTTGTGGCAATATGGGCTAAATTTCTGATTTCTGATATATTATTATACAATAAAAGTTAAAAAAATACAAGTTTTGGTAAATATAGACAAAGACTGGAGTAGCAGCTCTCTGAAATTCTTCGTGAACATTAGTTTTGTACAAAACTGAATTCAATTTTACATGTAAATTTATACAATGGCATTTTAATGTTTCCTCTGACATTTCCTACATCTTGTATAAGAAACCAAAAATGGCTTCATGATTTGCATATAATTGGAAACACCTGTTTATGCAGTGTATTGCTGTATTTTCAAATGCAAAAAAAGCCTATTTTTAAAACTGATTTGTTTCAACCAAAATTTCATACGAAAATAATGTTCTCTCCCATCAAATGAAATTCCTATTTCTAAGCCTGTGGATATTTGCTTTGCAATGTTGCAGCAGTTCTTGAGACCAGAGAATCTACACTCCAAAGAATTCTAGTAACTGCCTAGTGTCCCTTAACACAATGTGCACAAGTATGCTTTTATTTTCTAATACTTTACTGACAATGATGACTGCCTCAAAGCTGGAGGTTACTGTCCCAGTACTCAGCCCAGAAAATTAGTATTTCCTAAGAATGTCAGAGGGACAGACTTAGGGGAGAGACAAGCAAGCCAGCCTCACACTGTGGGTCCTCTTTGGGGTGCAACTGTTTGTGAGTTTGCTGCTGCTGCAACCAGTGCAGACAAAGGTCATTGCCTTGGCCACCTGCACACAATTCCAGGACACTCCCAGGCCATACTACACAGACCAACAGCTTAGTAGGGCACTGCCTCTCAAGTATCCTGTCTACTTGCACACATAGTCCAGTGTCCATCAAACTTCACATACAAATCACAAGTTCAAAAATAAAACTGTGAAGAACTTCAAGATGGCAACAGCAGGGCACTAAGCGAAGTACAGGATCCCTTCTTACAAGAGTGCAGCAACATGTGACTGCACAAGTTACCTAACCATGAAGTTGGCTTAGACACAGGGAATTATACTGACTGCTTTTCAAATGATGAAAAAGCCTGCCAGGGATTAACCACACTTGGTCATGAGGTATTAATAACCTTGTTATATACCACTGGTTTCCAATCCCTAGAGTTTTTGAATTTATGTTCATGAAGGACACAGGTCTACAGCTTTCTTTCCTTGCAATGTCTCTGTCTGGTTTTGTTATTAGGGCAATGCTGGACTCAAAGAATGATTTAGGAAGTATTCCCTCTTCTTGAATTTTCTGGAGAAGTCTGTATAGAATTGGTACTATTAATTTTTGCTGGAATTCACTACTGAAGCATCTGGGGACCTTTGTGGAAAGGTTATCTATTTGTTTTGGAGTAAGCAGTAGTAGCTGTTTATTTGGAGTAAACTGTTCATTTCATCAAAATCGTCAAATTGATAACTTACAGGTATAGTATTCCTTCACTTCCTTCATAATATCTATAGAATTTCAGTGATACATCATTCTTATTTTTGATATTGATAACCTGTTCCACCTAGAAGTTTATCCATTTTATCGATCTTAATGAAACAGCTTTGGATTTCACTGATCTTCTCAATTGTTTTTCTGTTTTTACAGATTATATTGTTCTCCATTTTGTTTTTTGTTATTTATTTTCTTCTACTACTATATAGATTTGTCTTCATTTCTACATTCTCAAAGTGCAAGTAGCTGAGACCATTGATTTAGACCTTTCTTCTTATTCAACACAAGTTAAACTTCATAATATGTTTAATATATATTACACATAATACATTATATCCCATATATGAGAAACTTCATATATGCATTTACATATTGTGGAAACTTCATATATGCATTTACAGATAGTGGATATATACGCACATAATACAAGCACACACTGCTTATTTGTGTTGCACAAGAAAGATCTCAAATTAATGACCTCAGGTGCTTCCACCTTAAAAAGTTAGAAAAAAGTAAATTAAACTCAAAAGTAAGTAGAAAAAAGGAGTAAGGATCAAAATGGAAAACAATGAAATCAATGAGTATTATATGTTTTTTATATTTCCTATATCTAAATTTCTTACAAGTAAATTTCCCATAAATTCTGTTTTCCTTAACCCAAAGTTCAAAATACTTTCTAATTTCCTCTTCTAACTCTTCTTTGAGGCATCCATTATGTAGAAGTATATTCAGTTTCCAACTATTAGGGATTTTTTAGATACTTCTGTTACTGATTTTTAATTTAACTAAATTTAAACCATTTATGGTGGGAGAAAATACATGACTTCAATCCTTTTACATTTATTAAGGTTTGTTTTATAATCAAGAATGTGATTTACCTTTGTAAATATATGCATTCATCTGCCCTTGGAAAGAATGTATATTCCACTGTTTTATTTGGGGAGGAGGGTGCAGAAGATATTTTATAAATGTCAAGTTATTTAGGGTTAAGTCTATTATATCTTTGCTCCTTTTTCATTTCCTGTTTTATCAATTATTAAAAGGATGCTAAAACCTCTGATTATAACTGTGGATCTATTTATCCTTCCACGTCTATCAGATTTTGCTTCAAATATTTTGCAAATCTGTAACTAACCTAAGTTTAGGATTGTTAAATCCTCTTGATAGACTGATCTCTATCAATAGGAAAAAAACTTTATCACTGGTATTCCTGGCTCTGAAAGCTATTTCATCTGGCTGTCAGAGCACTGCAGCCTTGTGAATAATTTTACCATTCTATATCTTTTCCCATTCTTTTTGTTTATCTATTTGTCTCTGAATCTAACATGTTGCCTTTATAGGCAGCATGACTGGATCTTATTTTTATTTATCTTATCCAGAAATCTCTGCCTTTAAATGGGGTGTTTTAGACCATTTATATTTTCTGTGATCATCAATGTTTATAAAACCTTTAGTCAGTGTACTTTTCAGTAATAGTACATATATGAATCTTCCAATAGTATATACTTTACTTCCTTTTCATAGCCTTTTTAGGCTGTGATTGTCATATATTTTAAATATGTTATAAACCCCACAATACATTTGATGTTATTTTTGTACAAAGTCAGTATCTTTTAGAGATTTACATAAAGAAAAATATCTTGTATACATATCCAAGTAGTCAACATTTCCTGTTCTTCATCCCCCTGGGTAGATCCAGATTTCCATCAGACATCAGAACACCTCTTGTGGTGCAGGTCTGCTGGAGAGGAAATCTTTCAGCTTTGTTTACCTGGAATGTCCTTATTTCTTCACTGTTTCTCATAGCTATTTTTACCAAGTATACAACTCTACATTGAGTTTTTTTGCTTTTAAAACTAAAATTAATGTTCTACTATTTTCTCTGTTGCCTCATTTAAGGAGAAATCTGCTATCATCCTTACCTTTGTTCCTCCATAAAACATGTCCTTTATCTCTGGCTGCTTTGAGGATTTCATTTTAACACTGATTTAGAGCATTCATGAGGCTTGGTGTAGTTTTCTTCATGCCTCCTGTGCTCAGGGTTTGATGAGCTTCTTAGATTGGTAGGTTCCCATCACATTTGGAAATTTTTTAATCATTCTTAAAATATTGTTTTCTGTTCTTTTCCCACTTTCCTTTTAGAGACTCCAATTCCATGTGTGTTAGAGACTACCTGAAATTCTCCTAAAGCTCACAGGGGCTTGCTTTTATTTTTTGAGACAGAGTCTCATTCTGTTGCCAGGCTGGAGTGCAACGGTGCAATCTCGGCTCACTGCAGCCTCCGCCTCCCATGTTCAAGTGATTCTCCTGCCTCAGCCTCCTGAGTAGCTGGGACTACAGGCACCTGCCACCATGCCCGGCTAATTCTTGTATTTTTAGTACAGACGGGGTTTCACCATGTTGGCCAAGATAGTCTCGATCTCTAGACCTCGTGATAGACCCGCCTTGGCCTCCCAAAGTTTTGGGATTACAGGCATGAGCCACTGCACCCGGCACAAGGGCTTGCTTATTTTTCAAATATGCTTTTTCTCTGTTTCATTTGGATGGCTTCTATTACTATGTGTTCAAGTTCACTAAACTTTTTCTTCGGTAATGTTTAAACTGCCATCAGTTCTTGCCCTATGTGTTACTCTTTTTTCAGAAGTGGGGAGACAGGGTCTCACTCCATCACCCAGGCTGCAGTGCACAAGTGCAATCTCGGCTCACTGAAACATCCACCTCCCAGGCTCAAGTGATCCTCTCACCTCAGCCTCCCAAGTAGCTAGGACCACCACAGGCATGCACCACCACACCCAGCTAATTTTTTTGTTGTTGCATTTTTGCTACAGACGAGGTTTCACCATGTTGCCTGGGCTGGTCTCAAACTCCTGAGCTCAGGAGATCCACCTGCCTTGGCCTCCCAAAGTGCAGGGATTACAGGTGTGAGACACCAAAGGCTGGCCATGTATTTTTCATCTCAAGCATTATAGTTTTCATTTCATTTCTAGAAATCTGATTTCTATCTTTTCTGTTATACTGAATTCTGATTTGGGTTCTTTTTTTAAATCTTCCGTGTCTCTACTTAAGTTTTAGAACATATGGAACCCAATTATAATACTGCTTTCAATGAACTTATCAGTTAATTCTACTATCTATGGCAATTCTGAGTCCATTTCAATTTCCTGGTTAGTCTCTTTGAGAAAGCTCATGTTTTCTCATATGTCTGTAAGTCTGGTAATATTTCAATGGATGGAAGACTGAGAGCTTTACTTGGTTGGATGCTGGGTACTTTTGGCTTCCAATAAGTAATTTTGTGCTTTGCTGTATGATGCATTTAAGTCTCTTGGAAACAATGTGACACTTTCAGGTCTTGCTTTTATGATTTGTTAGGCAAATCTGAAGCAGTGCTCAGTTTGTGGAACATTACTCCTCACCATGGAGAAAAGACCTTTCTAAACACTCTACCCAGTACTCTGAATTACGAATTTTTCCACTCTGGCTGGCAGGATCAGTCCTTTTCCAGGCCCTATGCGAGTACTGTGTACTGTTTCCTCTGATTCTTTTCAAAAGTTATTTCACTCATTTCCTCATATACATGAGCTGATTAGTACTTTGCTGAACATTCATTGAGGCCCCTTTACAGATCTCCAGACCTCTCTGTGTGTGCATCTATCTCTTGCAAGCCAACAGCACCTCTCAATCCCCACGGCTTCAAGTTCTAAGAAAGAACTGCCAAAAGGCCTTGAGCCAGCTTCTTCCACCACCCCAATTAAAATATCCAGCCCAGTCATGGCAGTCTGAGAAGAGTGGAGTACAATGCCCACCTAGCCCATTGAGAACAGATTCCAAAATAAACCAAGAAGACCAGAGACTACTGCCCCAACCCAGATCCCTGATCATTAAGTACAGTGTCATCCATCAGAGAAAAGCAAAACACTGCAGTAGCCTCCAGATCCCAAATAATGGAGCAGGACTTTCACCTAGGGCCAGCTGTCAGGACAGGACAGAGAGTTCCAAAACTCTCCTCCAGAAAACTCACTTTGTTCAGAACAGAGTGTGGGTGAGTGCAAGCCTGAGGTCACCCTCAAAAAGGATGGAAATTCAGTGATAACCAATTAAGAAGAGGGTGGCAGTTCTATGACAGCAACAAGCTAAACCACAGACCAAATGAAAGTTTACTGGCGAGAGCAAGGGAAAGAGATGGCTAAGAAGAGACATCCAGGGCAATTAGATATGTTCCTATCTACCAGAGACACTCACACAAATGCATACACAGATTCTCCACAGTAATGATTTTTAAATTTATGTTTTCTAGGAGGTGACTTTCAGAATGGCAACATAAAAAGCAAACTCAAAGCCTCAAAGACAACCCTCTAGAAAGAACCCAAATTTAACAAGAGCAAACTAAGAGCAACATATGGTCCAGGACAGTGTTGAAAACAACAGAGCAGTATGTCAGCAATCAGTAGAGGCTATCAGCAAAGTGTAACACCAACAGAGGCAGACAGGCTAACACAGCCATCACAGAAAGTGACACTCAAAGAGAGCACTGTTAACACCACTGCCATCCTAAAGACAGTGTGCATTTCTAAGCAGGAGCCCTCTGACAAGCAACATCAGTGAGAACCCAATGGGAGTGAAAAAGCTTCTCTCAAATAGTACAGTCAAGTCACCTAATAAGAAACAACAACAAGCCTAGAGAGAACAGAGGAACCAGTATCTAGAGAAAGCACAAAGTATTCTCTAAAATGTCTACTCTTCAACAAAAAAATTACAAGACATACAAACGAACGGGAGACTGTCACTTATATACGGGAAAAACGGTAGTTAATAGCAACTGCCCTTGAGAAGATCTGGATATCAGACTTAGCTGAC
Source organism: Theropithecus gelada (assembly GCF_003255815.1). Taxonomy (NCBI): domain Eukaryota; kingdom Metazoa; phylum Chordata; class Mammalia; order Primates; family Cercopithecidae; genus Theropithecus; species Theropithecus gelada. The sequence goes on from NC_037677.1 coordinate 42,690,379, forward strand.
CTCAAAGCAGCTATTATAAATATGTTCAGGCCGGGCACAGTGGCTCACACCTATAATCCCAGTACTTTGGGAGGTCGAGGCAGGTAGGTCACCTGAGGTCAGGAGTTCAAGACCAACCTGGCCAACATGGTGAAACCCTGTCTCTACTAAAAATACAAAAATTAGCTGGGTGTGGTGGCAGGCACTTGTAATCCCAGTTACTCTGGAGGCTAAGGTAAGAGAATGGCTTGAACCTGGGAGGCAGAGGTTGCAGTGAGCTGAGATCATGCCTCTGAACTCTAGCCTGGGAGACAGAGCGAGACCACATCAAAATAAAAAATAAAAATAAAAATGAAAACAAATATGCTCACAAAGAAACACTACTCAGAAAAGGGAGGTATGATGATGCCTCATCAAACAGAAAAATATCAGTAAGAAGACAGAAAAGAATACAATGAAAATTCTGGATTCAAATATTATAACTGCAATGGAAAACTCACTAGAATGACTCACCAAAAGATTGGGCTGGGTGGGGTGGCTCACGCCTGTAATCACAGCACTTTGGAGGCCGAGGCAGGCAGATCACCTGAGGTCAGGAGTTCGAGACCAGCCTAACCAACATGGTGAAACCCCGTCTCTACTAAAAATACAAAAAAATTGAGCATGGTAGCTCACGTGCCTGTAATCCCAGCTACTCTGGAGGCTGAGGCAAGAGAATTGCTTGAACCCGGGAGGCGGAGGTTATAGTGAGTCAAGATAGTGCCACTGCACTGCAGCCTGGGCAAAAAGTGCAAAACCATCTCAGAAAGGAAAAAATAGAAAAAAAAGGTTGTAGCTGGCAAAATAATCAGTAAACTTGAAGATGGCTCAATAGAGATTAAGTAATCTAAAGAACAAAGAGAAATAAGAGTGATGAAAAATGAAGAAGCCCTCAAAAAAATGAGGAACACCATTAACTACACCAATATATTCATAACAGAAGTACCAGAACAAGTGGAGAAATATCAAGTAGCAGAAAAAATATTCAAACAAATGAATGGCTATGCTCTTTGTAACACATATACTAAAACTGGAACAATACCAAGAAGATTAGCATAGCAGCTACACAAGAATGACACACAAGTTCGTGAAGTTTTCCATTATTTAAAAAAAAAAAAAGATGCCAAAAACTTGCAAATCTGTTGACGAAGAGAAAATCTTGAAAGCATCAAGAGAAATACAATTCCTCACATGCAAGGGAATGTCCTAAGATTAACATATGGCTTCTCATCAGAGGCAGTAGAGGCCAGAAGGAGGCAGGATGACATATTCAGTGTACTGAAAAAAAAAATTTTTTAATAACCTGTCCCCTAAAATAGCAGAACTATTTGCAAAACGGAGGGTGAAAATTTAAAATCCTCAAATTAAAAAACAAATAGAAACCAAAAAAACTTGAGAATCCACTGCTAGTAGACTAACCATAAAAGAAAGAAAAGAAGTTCTTTAAGGTGAAAACAAGTGATTCCAAACACTAGTTCAAATCCACAATTATTGTGGGTAAAGGCAATGATACGAGAGAGTAAAAAAGGCACATTTTTCTTTCTTTTCCTACCCAATTTAATAAGTAAATATGTATAAGTCAATGTTTATAACTGCATTGTTGGACCTATAACATATAGAAATGCAATATATTTAACAATAAGGCAGGCCAGGCACGGTGGCTCACGCCAGTAATCCCAACACTCTGGGAGGCTGAAGCAGGAGATCAGTTAAGCCCAGGAGTTCAAGATCAGCTTAGGCAACATACTGAGACCCCATCTCTAAAAAATAAAATTGGTTTAATTAGCCGGGCACAGTGGCACACACGTATAGTCTCAGCTACTCAGGAGGCTGAGGTGGGAGTATTGTTTGAGTCCAGGAGGCTGAGGCTGCAATGAGCTGGGATCCTACCACTGCACTCTAGCCTCACAATGACTCAGAGAGACTCTGTTTCAAAAATAAATAAATACATTTATAAACAAGGAAATAAATAATAAAGCAAAAAAAAAAAAAAAGAATAAAGCAAAAAAATAAACAGAGTGGCTGGGTGTGGTGGCTCACGCCTGTAATCTCAGCACTTTAGGAGGCCCAGGTAGGCAGATCACCTGTGGTCAGAAGTTAGAGACCAGACGGGCTAACATGGCAAAACCATGTCTCTACTGAAAACACAAAAATTAGCTGGGTGTGTTGGCGCATGCCCGTAATCCCAGCTACTCAGGAGGCTGAGACAGGAGAATCGCTTGAACCCAGTAGACGGAGGTTACAGTGAGCCCAGATCATGCCACTGCACTCCAGTCTGGGCAAGAAAGCAAGACTCCATCTCAGGGGGAAAAAAAAAAACAGACAGAGGAACAAATCTGTGCTAGAGTAAGGAAATTACCCTAGATGGTAACTCAGAATCCACACAAACAAATGAATTAAAGCAGAAATGATGAATAAGAAGGTTAGTATAACAAACTCTATGAATAGATACTCCCTATCTTTCTTTCAGCTTCTTTAAAAGGCATCAACACATGAACACAGGGCAGGGAACAACACACACTGGGGCCTGTTGAGCGGTTGGGGGTGAGGGGAGGAAACTTAAGAGGATGGGTCAACCACCATGGCACACATATATCTATGCAACAAACCTCCACGTTCTGCACATGTATCTTTTTAAAGTTTAAAAAGAAAAAAAAAAGACATCAAATGACATAAAGTAACAATTACAGGTTGAGTATCCTTTATCTGAAATGCTTGGCATCAAACGTGTTTCTGACTTTGGATTTTTTCCAAATTTTGGAATGTTTACATTATACTTACTGGTTGAGCTTCCCAAATCCAGAAATCTAAAATCTGAATTACTCCAACAAGCATTTCCTTTGAGCATGTTGAGCATGCTGGCACTCAGTTTCAGATTTTAGAGCATTTGAGATTTTCGGATTTGGGATGCTCAGCCTGTATAACAATATATTGTTGGATTTTAAATATATATGTACTACATATAAAAATAACAAATGGAGAAAAGGAAATAGAGCTATATATAAGTACTGTTTCTGTGTTTTACTAGAGTTCAGGTAGTAGAAATCTGAAGTAGATTTTGATAAGGTAAGATTTATTAGGTAAGTTCTAGAGCAACCACTACGTAAATAAATTTTCAAAGGGACACAGTAATTTTAAAAATTAAAACGTTATACTAAAATATATTCATTTCATGTTATGTACACATAAACATACAAAGTGGAATGAGAGACACTGGAGACTTGGAGGGGTGAGGAGGAGGGTGAAGGGTAAGAAACTACTTGATGGCTGCAATGTATACTATTCTGCTGATGGCCACACTAAAAGCCCAGACTTCACCTCTATGTGACATGTCTGGGTAACAAAACTGCACTTGTACTCTCAAAACCTATAAAAATAATAAAATAGAATATACTCATGTCATGTAAAAGAAAGCAGAAGTAAAAGGAATAGAGTATCAAAAAAGTACAAGACCGAAAACAAAAATGGCAGAAGTAAATCCAACTACAGATGCTCCTTGACTTACAATCAAGTTACATCCTGATAATAGTCAAATTAGTTGAAAATACTGTTTTTCCACTTAAAATGGGAATACATTCTAGTAAAGTTAGAAAAAATATAAGTTGAACCTTCATAAATCCTGAACATACAAAGCAGTTTCAACCCAATAAACTCATTGAAAAGTTAAAAAAATCATAAGTCAAACCACTGTAAGTCAGGAACCATCTGTATAGCAGTAACAACAGGAAAAAGGGAATGATTTGAAAATCCAATCAAAAAGCAATAATTCTCAGGTTGTCGAAAGTGTGAAAATCCAAACGTGCTGTCTATAAGAGATTGAAAATTTGAAAACAGAAAAAGATATATCAGGCACATGGCACCTATAAGGCTGGAGTAGCTATCCTAATATCACACAAAATACACTTCAATACAAAAATTTTACTAGGGATAAAGAGGGGAATTTTATTAATATAACAATAAAAGGGTCAATCAATAAAGAAGACATAACAATTCTAAGCATATGTACTACTAACAGAGCCTCAAAGTATGTCTAGCAAAAACTGACAGAATTAAAAGAAAAAATACATAAGTCTACGATACTAACTGCAAACTGTAATACCCCATTTTCAATAATAGTTAGGACAACTGGGCACAATATAAACATGGAAACAGAAAATATAGAGAACACTCTAAAGCAAACCAGATCTATGAGATGTAGACAGAACATTCCACTCAAAAACAATGGAGTAAGGTATTCTTCAAAAGTACACATGAAACATTCCGCAGAATAAATTTAAAACGATTCTCTGACCACAGTGGAAATTACAAATCAGTAAGACAAAGGAATTTTGAGAATGCACAAATGTGCACAAATTATATAACACATTCCAAAGTTAAAAAAAAAAAAAGAGTCAAGCAATAAGAAGGGAAATTTTAAAAAATGCTTTAAGATAAAAATGAAGACATACTCAAGCTTATGGAACACAGATAAAGCAATGCTTAGAGAGAGATTTGTATCTGTAATAACCATATTAAAAAAGATCTCAAATCAATAATTTTCCACCTTAAAACACTGGATAGGAGCAGCAATACAAACCCAAAGCAAGCAGAAGGCAGGAAAGCATAAAGATTATAGAGTAAAAATTAATGAACTAGAGAACAGAAAAACAATAGCTGATTCCTGGAAAAGATCAACAAAATACACAAACCTCTAACTAGACTGACATTGAAAAAAAAAAAAGAAGATTCAAATTACTAAACGTAGAGATTAACAATGTATTTATTACTAGTACTCTTACAGAACTAAAAATAATTACAAAGAATGGTAGGAACAATGTATGCCAACAAATTAACTTCAACAAAATGGAAATATCCATAAAACAAAAACGACTAAAACCAACTCAAGAAGAAAAAGAAAAATCTGAAATGACCTATGCAAGTAAAAAGAGTGAAGTTGTAAATTTAAAACTCCTCATTACAGGTGGGATGCAGTGGCTCATGCCTGTAATCCCACCACTTTGGGAGGCCAAGGCAGGCGGATCACTTGAACTCAGGAGTTTGAGACCAGCCCAGGCAACATGGTGAAACCCCATCTCTCCAAAAAAAATACAAAAAATTAGCTGGATGTGGTGGCATATGCCTGTAGTCCCAGCTACTTGGGAGGCTGAGGTGGGAAAATTGCCTGAGCCTGGGAAGTTAGGCTGCAGTGAGCCATGACTGCACCACTGTACTCCAGCCTGGGCAATACAGTGAGACCCTGTCTCCAGACAAAAAACAGACAAGAAAACTTCCCACTACAAAAACAAAAACAAAACACAGATCCATATGGGTTCAATGGAGAATTTTATCAAACATTTAAAAAGAATTATCAATTACTCAAAAACTCCAAAAAAAAATTAGAAGAAACACTTGCCAGCTCATTCTATGATCCCAATACTACCCTGGTACCAAAATCAGACATGAAAAAAACTACAGATCCATGTGTCATGATTACAGACCTATAAATCCTCAACAAAATACTAGCAAATTTCGTATAATAGTATATAAAAAGGATTACATACAGTGATCAAGTGGGATTTATCCTAGTAATGCAAGTTTGGTTTATCATTTGAAAATCAATTAATACACCACGTTAAGTAGAAAAGAAACAATAACCACATGATCATCTCGGTATAGAGAAAAAGCATTTAACCCAATCCAATGCCGATCTTCTCTATAAAAACAATCAGCAAACCAGGAATACAGTTAAACTTCCTCAGCCTGATTAAAGGCATCTACAAAAAGTCCACCACTAACATCACACTAAATAATGAAAGGTACAATGATTTTACTCTAAGAACAAAAAAAAGACAAGAATGTCCTCTTGCTGGTTACACATCACACAGGAGATTCTAGTCAAGAAAAGCAAGGGGAATGGGAATTCAGATTGAAAAAAAAAAAGTGAAACTATCTGTACTTGCAGTTGACTCCTCGTGCATATAGAAAATCTTAAAGAATCTGCTAAAACAATATTAAAACTAAAAAAAGAGTTCAACAATGTTGCAGAGTGCAAGTTCACTAACAACAAACAAATCATAAATAAAATTTTAAACAGAATTCCGGTGGGGCATAATGGCTCAAGCCTGTAATCCCAGCACTTTGGGATGCCGAGGTGGGTGGATCACCTGACGTCAGGTGGTTGAGACCAGCCTGGCCAACATGGTGAAACCTCATCTCTACTAAAAATACAAAAAAGTTAGCCAGGCATGGTGGCAGGTGCCTATAGTCCCAGCTACTTGGGAGGCTGAGACAGCAGAATCGCTTGAATCCCAGAAGCAGAGGTTGCAGTGAGCCGAGATCGTGACAATGAACTCCACCCTGGGCAGTAAGAGCAAAATTCTGTCTCAAAAAATAAACAATTAAGCAAACAGACAAATAAATAAATAAATTCCATTTACAATAGCATCAAAAAGAATAAAATACTTATAACTGTAATCAAAGAAATACAGAGCTTATAGTCTGAAAACCACAAAACAATGATGGAAGAAATTAAAGACAGCCTAAGTAAATGGAAAGGCACTGAATAGTGTTCATATGGTTAAGATGGCAATAACTGCCAAATTAATATCTAAATTCAACACAATCCCTACCAAAATCCCATCTGCCTTTTTGAAGAAACTAACAAGCTGGTCTAAAATTTCATGTGGAAATTTAGGGAACTGAATATAATCACAACTATCTTAAAAAAAAAAAATAGAAAGTTAGAAGACATACACTTCTCAATTTGAAAATTTGCTACAAAATTACAATAATCAAGATGGAATGATACTGGCATAGAGGTAAATGTGAAATTGAGAATTCATAAATAAACACTACTATATATTATGTTCAGTTAGTTTTCAACAATGATGCCAAGACAAGACAATTTAATGTTGAAAAATCACCTTTTCGGCTGGGCGTGGTAGCTCATGCCTGAATCCTAGCATGTTGGGAGGGTGAGGTTGGCAGATCACAAGGTCAGGAGTTTGAGACCAGCCTGGCCAATATGGTGAAACCCCATCTCTACTAAAAATACAAAAAAATTGGCCAATACAAAATTGGTGCATGCCTGTAATCCCAGCTACTCAGGAGGCAGAGGCAGGAGAATTGCTTGAACCTAGAGGACAGAGGTTGCAGTGAGCCAAGATCACGCCACTGCACTCTAGCCTGGCAACAGAGTGACATTTTGTCTCAAAAAAAAAAAAAGAAAAAAGAAAAATCACCTTTTCAAGACATGATGCTGAGATAACTGAATATTTGTATGCAAAACAATCAAAATTATTCCTTTCCTCACACCATATACAAAAACTAATTGAAAATGGATCACAGGTCTACATTTAAAAGCCATTACTTAAAGAAAATACAGGAGTGGATCTTCATGCCCTGGGGATAGACAAAGCCCTTTTAGATAACGTACCAAAAATACAAGCAACAGAAGAAAAAACAAATTAGACTTCATGGAATGAAAAATTATTTTGCTATCAACTACAAAGACAATAAAATGACAACCCACAAATGGGAGAAAAACATTGGCTAATAACATATGTAATTTGCGACTGGTACACAGAGTACGCAAAAAACTCTTACAACTCAACAATAAAAGGACAAATAACACGACTACATAATGAAAAAAGGAACCGATTTTTCTATATTAAGCTTCTATCCTTCAACTTTGCTATAAAGACTTAATAGTTTTGGGAGTTCTTTAGAATTTCCTCCTTAGGCAATCATGGCTGCACGAACAAAGAAAGTTTTATTTCTTCCTTTCAAGAAAGTTTTATTTCTTCCTTTCCCATCTGTACGCCTCTTATTTTGTTGTCTTATGGCATTACCTACAATTTCCAATGAGATGTTGAGTAAGAGTAAGGAGACAGGACATCTTGTTTCCTTATCTTAGGGAGAAAGTACCCAGTGTCTCACCATTATGATCTTAGTAATAGTTTTTTTGTAGATTTTTTTTTTTATCCAGTTGAGGAAGTTCCTCTCTATTCCTATTGTGCTCAGTTTTATCGTGAATGGGTGTTGGATTTTATCAAATGCTTCTTGTCCATCAATTGACATGATATGGTTTTCTTCTGTAGCCTGTTGATGTGGCAGGTTACATAAACTGATTTTTTTGTTTGTTTGTTTGAGACAGTCTTGCTCTGTTGACCAGGCTGAAATGCAGTGGTGCAATCTCAGCTCACTGCAACCTCTGCATTCCCGGTTCTAAGCAATTCTGCCTCAGCCTTCAGAGGAGCTGGGAATACAGGCGCACTCTACCATGCCCAGCTTATTTGGTATTTTTAGTAGAGACAGGGTTTTACCACATTGGCCAGGCTGGTCTCCAACTCCTCAACGTCAAGTGATCAATCCGCCTCAGCATCCCAAAGTGCTGGAATTACAGGCGTAAGCCACCGCACCCGGCCACATTAATTGATTTTCAAACTGTGATCAGCCTTGAGTGGTCATGGCATCTAATTATTTTTATACAATGTTGAATTCTATTTGGATTTTTGCATCTATATTCATGAGGGATATTAGCGTGTGGTTTTTCTTCTTTGCAAGGTCTTCATATGCTTTTAGGATAAGAGAAAAAACAACCTTTTAAAAAGGTGTTAGGAAGATTCCCTTTGCATCTCTTTTCTGAAAGACACTGTGGGGAACTGGTATATTTCTTCCTTAAATGTTGCACAGAAATCACCAATGAAACCAAAAAAGTCTGATAATTTATTTTCTTTCTTTCTTTTCTTCCTTTTCTGAAAGCTTTATGGATTCAATTTATTTAACTGATATTGGTCTGTTTGAATGGTTTATTTATTCTATGTAAGTCTTGGTAGTTCGTGTATTTCAAGGAATTACCCATTTCACCTAAGTCATGGGTTCAGGAGAAGCCAGGAATAAAGGCATCCTGTACCAAAACTATCTAATTGCATTACAAACGCAAAAAAAAATAGTATCAATGAAGGAACCCCTTCAATGCAGGAGGAAGTCTTGACCTTAATTACTTCGGAAAGAGACAGAAGTCTGTGAGACTAAAGGCAAATCTGCACATAAGTACTGTATTTTAGTTGACAAAATTTTAAAATTATTTTCCACGTGGGTATGATTAACAATTCTGACAGTGCTATACACGTATACAGGGAAAGAATGACAGTAAATGGAATGCCAGGCGTGGTGGTTCACATCTTTAATCCCAGCACTTTGGGAGGCTGAAGTGGGTGAATTACCTAAGATCAGGAGTTCTAGACCAGCCTGTCAAACATGGCAAAATTCCATCTCTACTAAAAACACAAAAATTGGCTGGGCATGGTGGTAAGCACCTGTAGCCCCAGCCACTTGGGAAGCGGAAGCAGGAGAAATACTTGAACTCAGGAGGTGGAGGTTGCCATGAGCTGAGATCACACCACTGCACTCCAACTTGGGTGACAGAGTGAGACTCCACCTCAAAAAAAAGAAAAAAAAAAGAAAGAAAGTAAATGGATGATAGATGGTTAGAGCCAGATTTCTTACTGTTGGATATGGTAATTTACAGTGAAGCAAGGGAAGAAAGTTAGAATGATCCATGTGGTAATGAAGAGTTGAAGGTATAAGTATAAACACATGTTTAGCTTAAGAGAGATACAGACGGTTACATGTAGAACTATTTATAAGTAAGTACATTACATGGATTATACACATGCATATTTCCCTGTTCTGTCAGCTGAGATGGCCACACCCTAGTACACCATTAGCCCCTATCTTGGTTTCTAACACCATTCTCAAATAATAGGAACCAGGGTTACATGAACAAATGGTGGCTGATTTCAGAAAGGGAATATATAAGATGAGCCTGGACCATCTTGTAGTGAAAGAAAGTGCTCTAAAAAACAACAGCAACAAAATTCATAAATCTCCACTTCTTATGTGTGAGTTGTGCAGAGTAACATTGTTCCAATGTGTACAATATGGAAAACAGGAGAAAGATGTAACTTTATAGCGGACAAACTGTATGTTTGCCGAGACATTTAAGGCCAACATCAAAAGTCATAAAACATGGTGACAGTATGCATGCTTGATATGTGACAAAAAAGGTACTTTACCACTGTGGCCTTTTTCCCCAAAACCTATAATCCCAGTCTTATCTTGAGAGAAACATAAGACATTCCAATAAACGGGATTTATATATACCTCACCAGGACTCCTCCAAACTGTCAAGGTCATCCAAAACAAGGAAAGTCTGGGAAACCACCATAGCCAAGAGGAGCCTAAAGAGACATAACAACTAAATGTAATATGGTGCCCTGGAAAGGATCCTGGAACAAAGAAGGTCATTAGGTAAAAATCAGCAGACCCTAAATAAAAATATGGACTTTAGTCAATAATCATGTACCAATGTTGTTTCAACAGCTGTTGCAAACGTACCATCCTAATATATTAGTAACAGCAGAAACTGGGTAAACGGCAATTCTCTCTACTATCTCCCCAATTTTTCTGTAAGTCATGAAATAAAGTAAATGTTTTAAATAGACAAAGGAGATACATAAATAGCCAACAAGTATGTAAAAAGATGTTTAACATCAGGCCGGGAGCAGCGGCTCACACCTGTAATCCCAGCACTTTGGGAGGCCAAGGCAGGTGGATCACGAGGTCAGGAGTTCAAAACTAGCCTGGCCAACATGGTGAAACCCCATCTCTTCCAAAAATACAAAAATTAGCTGGGCGTGGTGGTGGGCACCTGTAATCCCAGCTACTCAGGAGGCTGAGGCAGAGAACTGCTTGAACCCAGGAGACAGAGGTTGCAGTGAGCCGAGACTGCACCACTGCACTCCAGCCTGGGTGACACAGCGAGACTCCATCTCAAAAAGAAAAAAAAAAAAAAAAAAGATGTTCAACATCATTAGCCATTGAGAAATGCAAAAAACCACAATGAGATACCTCTTTACAACTACTGGATTGGTATAATAAATAATAATAATAATATTAATACAAAGTGTTGGCAAACTGGAGAAACTGGAAAATTCATGCATTGCTGGCAGGACTGTAAAGTATTGTGGCTGCTATGAGAAACAATCGGGTAGTTCCCAAGAAAGCTAAACACAGAGACACCGTATAACCGGCACTCTACTTCTAGGTATATATCTGAAATGACTGAAAATACATGTCCATGTGAAAACGTATACATGAACAATTACAGGAGAATTATTCATAATAGTCAAAAAGTAGAACTAAAACCAAATGTCCATCCACTGACAAATGGATACATAAAACGTAGTATATCTATACACCATGTCATATGGCCATAAAAAACAAATGAAATATTGATACATGCTACAACATGGATGAACCTTGAATATGTTATGCTAAGAAAAAGAAGTCAGGCAGAAAAGGTCACAGACAGTTCCATTTTTATGAAACATCCAGATTAGGCAAATCCACAAAGACAGAAATTCAATTTTGGTTGCCAAGGGCTACAGGAAAGGGGAAAGAGAAAGTAATTGCTAACGGATATTGGCTTTGTTTCAGGGATGATGACAATGTTCTAAGAAACACTGTCGGCGGGGCGTGGTGCCTCACGCCTATAATCCCAGCACTTTGGGAGGCCTATGCAGGCAGATCACTTGAGGTCAGGAGTTCCACACCAGCCTGGCCAACATGGTGAAACCCCATCTCTACTAAAAATACAAACAATTAGCTGGGCAGAGTGCTGCATGCCTGCAATCCCAGCTACTCGGGAGGCTGAGGCAGGAGAATTGCTTGAACACAGAAGGTGGAAGTTGCTGTGAGCCGAGATCGCACCACTGCACTCCAGCCTGAGCGACAGAGTAAGATTCTGTCTCAAAAAAACAGTTGTCGCCCAGGTGTGGTGGCTCATGCCTGTAATCTCAGCACTTTGGGAGGCTGAGGTGCATGGATAACCTGAGGTCAGGAGTTTGAGGCCAGCCTGGCCGACATGGTGAAAATATAAAATCAGCTGGGTGTGGTGGCATGTGCCTGTAATCCCAGCTACTCAGGAGGCTGTCTAATCCCAGCTACTCAGGAGGCTGAGGCAGGAGAATTGGCTTAAACCTAGGAGGCAGAGGTTGCAGTGAGCTGAGATCATGCCACTGCACTCCAGCCTGGGCAACAAAGCAAGACTCCATCTCAAAAAAAGTTTAAAAAAATTGTCAGGAAGTTTGCATAATCCTGCAAATACACTAACAATGATTGATTTATACACGTAAAACTGGTGGAGTACAGTATGTGATTATATCTCATATAATTCTCAAGAAAATTTTTTCTTATATACTTGTTTCATGGTGTGTAAATAACACACAACTGATATTATGCATTGTTCTTACAGCCAACCACTTCACTAAACTAACTGATTTTAGTAATTTAAAACACTTCTGTGTAACATTTACTTTTGCTTGTACAGATAATCAAATCATCTGCACACAAAATGACAATTTGACTTCCCAACCTTTATGTTTTATTATTTTTTCTTGTCTGTGTAATGGACAGTAGATCCTCTATGAGATTCAGTAAAACTGCTGATAGAAGAGATCCAGCATCTCTCATATAGAAAGTGTGCTGTGATTTTTCAACAAATAGTGTACAAAATGTTTTTCGCCATTACCTTTATTTTATTTTACTTTTTGAGATGGAGTCTTGCTCTGTCGCCAGGCTGGAACACAGTGGTGCTATCTCGGCTCCCTGCAACCTCCACCTCCAGGGTTCAAGCAATTCTCCTGCCTCAGCCTCCCGAGTAGCTGGAACTACAGGCGCGTACCATCACGCCCAGCTAAATTTTTTGTATTTTAGCAGAGACGGGGTTTCACCATGTTGGCCAGGATGGTCTCCATCTCCTTACCTCGTGATCTGCCCACGTCAGCCTCCCAAAGTGGTGGGATTACAGGCGTGAGCCACCACACCCAGCCTATTACCTTTATTAAAGATTAAGAAGCTGAATTATTTATAGTTGGTAGGCAATTTACAAAACTTTTTATTTGAAGACAATTCTTTTTTATTTTTGAGGCAAGGTCTCACTGTGTCACCCAGGCTGGCGTGAAATGGTGCCATCACAGCTTACTGCAGCCTTGACCTCCTGGGCTCAAGCGATCCTCCCACCTGAGCCTCCCAAGTAGCTGGGACCACAGGCACACACCACCACACCTGGCTAATGTCTTTACTTTTTGTAGAGATGGGGTTTCACCATGTTGCCCAGGTTGGTCTCAAACTCCAGAGTTCAAGTGATCCACCCACCTTGGCCTCCCAAAGTGCTGAGATTACAGGCATGTGCCACCACACCCAGCCTGGACACAATTCTTAAATTGACAGGCAGCTCGAAGAAATAATGAGAAGATTCTATATATCCCTCACACAGTTTTCTCCACGGTAACAATTTGCAGAACTACAGTTCAATATCAGCCAAGAACTGACATTAACTCATTCAATCAACTTTATTCAGACTTCACAAGTTTCACATGCATTAGATGTATATATCTAGTTCTATAAATTTTGCCACACGTATAGATTTTTGTGAAAAATCACAACATTGGTGATACAGAACACTCCCATCACAAGGATCCCACACATGGTAACTACAGCTATCTCCCACCCTCTCTGCCTTCCTAACAATGGCAACCCCGAATCTGTTCCCCATCTCTATGCTGTCATTCAAAACTATTACACAAATAAAATCATGAGGTATTATGATAAACAGCCTAACTGCATTTGTGATAATTGGCTGCTAATAGATTTCAAATCCCACCCATCTCCCCTATTACCCTACATTTGGGCAAGCCAATAATAAAGCCTAGGTAGTCTCTCCGTCAACGCCAGTAGGAAACTCAAACCAAACAAACTCCATCCTTTCTGTGTGCGCTCACCCCACCCCAAATTCCTAATGACAAGCAGCCATTCTTTCTCCCTTCTTTTTCAATCCACATTTAGACCTGCTTAGGAGCCTTCTCTGGTCTCCCTAGAAACCTGTCTCTATAAGTGATAAACTTTATTATACTCTTGATATCATTACCAGTTTTGATATCTAAACCAAACGTGGGGGGTAGGAGGGTTCATCCCAACTCTATGGGATGGACCAGAACAAATATGTAAATTTTTGAGATTGGGTTTTTTTAAAAAAGAGATGGCTTAATCTCTTGAGATTCATCCATAAGGTTACATGTATTGGTCATTCATTCCATTTTAATACCAGGTAATACTTCATGGTATGGACATACCACACATTATTTATCATTCAAAAACATCTGGATTATTCAGGTTTGGGCTATTACCCATAAAACTGCTATGAAATTTTTTTGATGGAACGTAAGTTTTTATTTCTCAAGGATAAATGTCTAACAGTGCAACTAGTGGTTCACATGCTAAGTTTGTTTTTAGTTTTAAATGGAACTGACAAAACTATTTTCTAGAATGACTGTAGCATTTTACATACCATCAAAAATGTACGAACAATTCAATTTCTCTAAATCTTCACCAGCACTTGTATTATCACTTTTATAGGGCAGGTCAAATAAGAGCATGATAAAAACATCTCTCATTATGACAAGTCTGGCTATAAACCTCTTTGCATTTATCCTCCTATGAGTTTGTTGAGCTTCTTGGATGAATATATTAGTGTTCTTCAAAAAAATGTGGGTGTTTCTGCGAATTCTTCAAAAAATTTTTCTTTCCCTTTCCGTTCTCTCATATTGATACTCCCATTTGTATATGCTGGTGCAACTAATGATATCTATTTCCTAAGGTTTTGTTCATTTTTCATTATTTTACTGGCTTTTCCTCAAATTACACAATATACATTGATCTGCACCAAACAACCCGGTTTCTGCCAATTTAAATGGCAGTTATTACTGTGTTGCCTGTTGATAGTCCCGTGCATGGGTCACATTTTTCCTATTTCTTTGCATATCTCATTTTGTTGTTGTTCTTGAACGGACAACAGGTCCACTCAGTTAACAGTGTTGAGTGACATAATCAAATGGTGGAGTACACAGCTCCAACCTGTCTCCCCACAGAAACACCAAAAACCAAGAACTACAAAAACCAACCTTGTTAGAACTCTGGAAGACAATTAAAGGTTTACAGTAACCAAGTGAATGCTAAATCAGGAAAAAGGCAACCTCAAATGGTGGCAAAGTTTTGTGGCATTTTTACTTTACAAGAGAGCCTCATTAATATTATGAGCTGATATCTCCTCAGAGATCAATTAAAGCCCTGAAGACAGATGGATGACATATATAAATTGCTGAAAGAAAACAACTATCATCTGAGAATTCTCTAGCTAGTAAAACTATCCTTCAAAATGAAAGAGAAATGAAGATAATCCCAGATCAACAAATGCTGAGAGTTTGATGTTACTAGGCCTGCTATACAGGAAACACTAAAGGGAGTCTTTCAAGATGAAATAAAAAGAAATTAGACTCAAATCTGGATGAAAAAATAAAGATTTTCAATAAGGTTAACTATATAGACAAATATAAAAGCCAGAGTCATTATATGTTTGCTTTGTAACTCCATTTTTTTACTTCCTGCAGGACTTAAAAGATAAATGGATAAGAACTAAATATAAATTTACATTATGGGCACATAATGTATAAAGACATAATCTGTGACAACAACTTAAAGGGGATGAGAAAGGTGCTAGGTAGAAGCAAGTTTTTCATATGATATTGAAGTTACAAGGGAATCAATTTAAACTAGATTGTCACGAACGTGAAAGTAATCCCCATGGTTAATTACAAAGACAATATTTTAAAAATATACACAGAAGGAAATGAGAAGGGAATAAATATAAAAATCAGGCCAGGCATGGTCTCATGCCTGTAATCCCAGCACTTTGGGAGGCCAAGAGGGGTGGATCACATGAGCCCAGGAGTTCAAGACAAGCCTGGCCAACATGGCAAAACTCCATCTCTACTAAAGACACAAATATTAGCTGGGTGTGGTAGCACATGCCTGTAGTCCCAGCTACTTGGGAGGCTGAGGCATGAGAATTGCTTGAACCCAGGAGGAGGAGGCTGCAGTGAGCCAAGATCATAACACTGCACTCCGGCCTGGGCAACAGAGCCAGACTTTGGTCTTGAAAAAAAAAAAAAAAAATGAAACATAAAGAAGGTAGTAATAAAGGGAATATGGGACCAAAAAAGGTATATAACATACAGAAAACAAAAATGCAATATGGCAGAAGTGCTTCCTTGTCAGTGATTACTTTAAATAATTGACTGAACTCACCAATCAGAAGGCAGAGGCTGGCAGAATGGATTTGATTTGATTTGATTTTTTTTTTTTTTTTTTAAAGACAGGGTCTTGCTCTGTCACCCAGGCTGGAGTGCAGTGGCACAAACATGACTCACTGCAGCCTTGACTTCCTGGGCTCAAGGGATTCTCCTGCCTCAGCCTCCCAAGCAGCTGGAACCACAAGTGCACACCATCACACCCAACCTTTTTTTTTTTTTTTTTTTTTTTTAATAGAAACAGAGTCTCACTTTGTAGACCAGGCTGGTCTCCAACTCCTGGTCTCAAGAGATCCTCCCAAAGTGCTGGGATTACAGCTGTGAACCACCTAGCTTCAGAACAGATTTTTAAAAAACATGATCAAACTACATGTTGTCCAAAACAAACTGACTTTAGATCCAAAGACACAAATAAATTAAAACTGAAAGGCTGATAAAAGATATTCCAAGAAAATAGCCACCAAAAGAGAACTGGGGTGGCTATACTAATTACACCCAAAACTGATTAAGTCATAAGCTGTTACAAGAGACAAGGAAGGATACTTTATAGGATATAAAAACTGTAACTACATATGTACCAAGCAGCATCTTGAAACATGTAAAGCAAACACTGACAGAATGCAAGGGAGAAACTGACAGTTCTTACAGTTAATAGTTTTAGACTGAGGCTGGGCAGAGCGGATAGCACCTGTAATCCCTGAGGTTTGGGAGGCCAAGTTAGATCACTTGATGCCAGGAGTCCAAGACCAGCATGAGCAACATAGTGAGACTCCGTTTCCACCAAAAAAAAAAAAAAAAAGATTGCTGGGCATAGTGGGCATGGTGGTGTACAGCTGTAGTCCCCTCAGGAGGCTGAGTGGGGAGGATCACTTAAGCCTGGGAGTTCGAGGCTGCAGTGAGCCATAATTGTACCACTGCACTCCAGCCTGGGCGGCAGAGTGAGACTCTGTCTCTTAAAAA
The DNA here is from genome assembly GCF_003255815.1 of Theropithecus gelada. Lineage (NCBI taxonomy): Eukaryota > Metazoa > Chordata > Mammalia > Primates > Cercopithecidae > Theropithecus > Theropithecus gelada. The sequence continues at coordinate 42,707,547 of NC_037677.1, forward strand.
AAAAAACAAAATACAAACGCAAATGAATAAAATGAATGAATGATACAAATGAATACAGATACAAAGCTACATACACACACACAAAAATACCAGTAAAATATATTTAATGGTATATTAAGAGGACTATACACCATGACCAAGTGAGCAAGGGGGATTTATCCTGGAAATGCCTGTGTGGTTCAACATAAGAAAATCAATGTTTAAAAAAAAAAAAAAGAAAAAGAAAGAAAGAAAGAAAATCAATGCAATATACTTCATTAATAAAACAAGTAAAAAAAAGGACATGATCATCGCAGTTGATGTAGGAAAGGCAGTTGACAAAATCCAGCCCCCTTTCAGGATAAATACATTCAGAAAACACAAAACAGAATAGAACTTCTTCAACATGATAAAGGGCATTTATGGAAAATTCACAGCTTGGCCCGGCGCGGTGGCTCACGCCTGTAATCCCAGCACTTTGGGAGGTTGAGGCGGGCGGATCACTTGAGGTCAGGAGATCGAGACCATCCTGGCTAACATGGTGAAACCCCGTCTCTACTAAAAACATAAAAAATTAGCTGGGCGTGGTGGCGGGCGCCTGTAGTCCCAGCTACTCAGGAGGCTGAGGCAGGAGAAAGGTGTGAACCTGGGAGACGGAGCTTGCAGTGAGTTGAGATCGCGCCACTGCATTCCAGCCTGGGCAAAAGAGCGAGACTCCGTCTCAAAAAAAAAAAAAAGAAAATTCACAGCTTTACATCATATTTACTGATGAAAGAAAGCTTTCCTCTTTAACATCAGGAAGAAGACAAAAATACCCACTTCTGCCAGTGCTATTTAACACTGCAGTAGATGTTCCAGCCAAGCAAGAAAAAGAAAGGCATCCATTGCAAAGGAAGATGTAAAACTATGTCTACTCACAGGTGATATAATCCTAAAGATAGATTATAAAAAATCTACAAGAAAGATACTATAGCTAATGAATGAACTCTGCAAAGTTGCAGGATACATCAACACACAAAAATCAGTTGTGTTGCTACACACCTGCAAAGAACAATCTGAAAAGAAAATTAAGAAAACAATTCTATCTATAGCATCATCTAAAATAAAATGCTATCTAGAAATAAAGTTAACCAAGAAGGTGCAAGACTTGTACACTGAAAACTACAAAATACTTATGAAAAATATTAAAGAAGGCATAAATAAAGGAAACAGTATCTCATGTTCATAGTTTGAGAGATGTCATATTGTTAAAAGGACAATACCATCCAAAATGATTTACAGATTTAACACAATCCCTATCAAAATTCCATCAGCATTTTTACCAAAATAAAAAGCTGATTCTTAAAGTCACATGGAATTATAAGGGCCCTGAATAGCCAAAACGATTTTTAGAAACAAGAACAAAGTCAGAGGGCTCAAAATGTCCAATTTCACAATTAGAAAGCTACAGTAATACAAACAGTGTGGTCATGGCATAGGTATAGACATACAAACAGAATACAAGTGAGAGCTCAAAAATACACTACCTATGGCCAACTGATTTTTGACAAGGGTGTCAATTCTATTCACTGGGAGAAAGAAAAGCCTTTTCTTTCAGTTGATGCAGGCCAAATATTGTCACACTACTGACATGAAATATTCACAACAGTCATACTCACAGAGACAAAATACATTAGAGGTTGCCACAGACTGGTGGGAAGGGGGAATGAGTAGTTACTGCTTAACGGTAATAGAGTTTCTGTTTGAAGTAATGAAAATGTTTTCGAAATTGTGGTAATGGCTATACAACATTGTGAGTGCAATGCCACTGGACTATACACTTAAAAACTGTTAAAACGGCAAATTTCATGTTATATATATTCTACCACACATAAAACAAGATACTGTCAAAATGCTTCCACATCTTTTGCTGAATACCTGACTGAATTTCTTTTGCATTTTTGTCAACAGTCTGTCAAATGTCTTAGCTTCGGCTGCTATAACAAAATACCATAGACTGTGTGGCTCAAACAACAGAAGTTTATTTCCTCACGGTTCCAAATGCTGGAAGTCTGAGATCAGGATGCCAGCATGGCCAGGGCCTGGTGAGGGCCTCTTCCCAGCTTGCAGACAGCCATGGTGAGGGCCTCTTCCCAGCTTGCAGACGGCCACTGCATGTTCACATTGCCTTTCCTCTGTGCACATAGAGAGTGAGCAAGCTCTCACTTCCTCTTCCTGTAAGGCACTAACCTCATCGTGAGGGCCCCACCCTCATAACCTAATCTAACCCTAATTACCTCCCAAGGCCTCCACATCTCCAAACACCACCACACTGGGGGTGAGGGCTCCAACTACATGAACATATAGTCTATAACAGCACAATCAGTGTTGAGGTTTTCTATTCCATTGTTTTATGTGTATGTTCTACTAATGTGTATATTCTACCAACATCCTGTCCTCTTGATTATTATAGCTATTAATATATACATACAGTAGTCATTCCTTATCCAAGGGGGATACATTCCAAGACATCCAGTGGAAGCCTGAAACCTCAGATAGTATTGAGCCCTATAAATACTGTGTTTTTTCCTAAATATACAAACCTATGATAAAGTTTAATTTATAAATTAGGGACAGGGAAAGATTAACAACATCATAAAATAGAAAAGTTACAACAATATGCTAGCATCACTATTGCACTTTAGGGCCATTATTAAGTAAAATAAGGGTTACTTGAACACATATCATGAGAGTAAATAATCAAGACAGTTATTAAGTAATTAACTCATGGGTAGCATATACAGCCTGGGTATGCTGGACACAGGGTTGACTCATGTCCTGGGACAGGACAGTGCCAAATTTCATCATGCTACTCACAACAGTGTACAATTTAAAACTTAGGAATTACTTATTTCTGAAGTTTCCTATTTAATATTTCTGAACCAGAGTTGACCTCAGGTAACTGAAACTGCAGAAAGCAAAACCACAGAAAAGGGGAGATTAATGTAATAAGCCTTAACACTGGATACAGTAATTCCTCCTACTATTCTTTTTCTCAAAACTTCTGAGAAAAATTTTCTCAAAATTGTTTAATATATATATGTAGTTCCTTTGACTGTTTATGCAAATTTTGGAATAAGCTTAAAGCTGAGAAAAACCTTACTGGAATCTTGACAGGAATGCCATTAAACCTACAGATCTGGCTGGGTGCGGTGGCTCACGTCTGTAATCCCAGAACTTTGGGAGGCCAAGGTGGGCGGATCATGAGGTCAGGAGATCGAGACCATCCTGGCTAACACTGTGAAACCCCGTCTCTACTAAAAATACAAAAAATTAGCCAGGCATGGTGGCAGACGCCTGTAGTCGCAGCTACTGGGACTGCAAGAGAATAGCATTAACCCAGGAGGTGGAACTTGCAGTGAGCCGAGATCACGCCACTGAGTGAGTCTCACAAAGTGAGACTCTATCTCAAAAAAACAAGCAAATAAACAAACAAAAAAACCTACAGATCAATTTGGAGAGAACTAGCATACTTACTGAGTTTTCCAATCTATCAAGAGACCATGCGTCTTCATTTATTTCAGTAGTCTTTTATTTCTTTCATCAGCATTTTTTAATTTTCAGCACAGAAGTCCTATACATATTTCGTTCAATTTATACCAAAGTATTTAATTTTCTATGGAATAAGTGGTATTATGTTTTTAATTTAAATTTGCATATGTTCATTGTTAGTGGAGAGAAATTGATTGTATGTGTTCATCTTGGACACTGAAACTTTTTGGAAATCATTCATTCATTCTAGAAGGTCTTCATTTTCTTCTCTTTTTTTGTTTTTGAGACAGAGTTTCGCTCTTGTTGCCCAGGCTGGCATGCAATGGCGTGATCTCGGCTCATCGCAACCTCTGCCTCCCAGGTTCAAGCGATTCTCCTGCCTCCCGAGTAGCTGGGATTACTGCTATGCGCCACCACACCCAGCTAATTTTGTATTTTTAGTAGAGACGGGGTTTCTCCATATTGGTCAGGCTGCTCTTGAACTCCCAACCCCAGGTGATCTACCCACCTCAGCCTCACAAAGTGCTGGGATTATAGGCATGAGCCATGGCGCCTGGCCTGAGGTTTTATTTTCTAAGATTCCTTGTAATATTCTACATATACAATCATGTCATATGTAAATATAAAGTTTTATTTCTTCTCTATGCATATGCTTTCTATTTCATTTTCTTGCCTCATTGTGCTTGATAGAAGTTACAATACTGCAATGAATAAGAGTGGCAAGAGCAAACATCCTTGCCTCGTTCCCAGTTTTACAGGGAAAGCATTCATCTTACCAGCAAATACATTTGCTATAGATATTTTGTGCATGTTCATTTATCAAACTGAGGAAGATCTTCTTAATGTCTTGTATGGAGAGTTTTTACCATGGATGGATATTCCATTTTGTCAAATGTTTTCTCTACATTAACTAAGGCTATATAATTTTTCTTCTTTAGCCTATGGTGGGCTAATTACATTGATTGATTTCTGAATGTTGAACCAGTCTTGCTTACATAACTCAAGTAAATCCCACTTGGTTATGGTGTATACTTTTTACATGGCTGTTTTCTGTTTGCTAGTATTTTGTTAAAGATTTTCGCTAGTAAATTTAGGGGAGGTATAGGTCTGTAGTTTTATTATTTTTGTACTGTCCGTATGGTTTTGACATCAAAATAATTTTTTAAATGTGTTAAGAAATGTTCCCTCTTGGCTGGGCGCAGTGGCTCACACTTGTAATCCCAGCACTTTGGGAGGCCGAGGTGGGTGGACCACGAGGTCAGGAGTTCGGGACCAGCCTGGCCAATATGGTGAAACCTCGTCTTTACTAAAAGTACAAAAATTAGCCGAGCGTGGTGGCATGCGCCTATAGTCCCAGCTGAAGCACGAGAAGCTGAAGCAGGAGAATCACTTGAACCTGGAAGGCAGAGACTGCAGTGAACCGAGATTGCACCACTGCACTCCAGCCTGGGTGACAGAGCAAGACCCTGTCTCAATAAATAAATAAATAAATAAATAATAAAATAAAATAATGTTCCCGCTTCTATTTTCTGAAGACATTGTGTAAAATCATCATTAATTCTTGTGTAAATGTTTGCTAGAATTCTCTAGTGAGGACTGCAGCTCTCTTGTACTTGGAAATTGGTTTTTTGGAGGTTTTTATTTAAAATTTAAATTATTTTATTCAAATTATGTCAACCTTTATGAATATCTATGCGTCATTCAAATTACCTGTATCACCCTGATTTGAGTTGTAATAGTCTGTGATTTCTGAAGAACTGATACATTTCTTCCATGTTGTCATTTTGTTTTGTTTTGCTTTGCTTTTTTGAGACAGAGTTTTGCTCTATTGCCCAGGCTAGAGTGCAATGGCGCAATCTCAGCTCACTGCAACCTCCCACTCCCTGGGTTCAAGCTATTCTCCTGCCTCCACCTCCTGAGTAGATGGGATTACAGGCATGCGTCACCACGCCAGGCTAATTTTTGTATTTGTAGTAGAGACAGAGTTTCACCATGTTGGCCAGGGTGGTCGCCAACTCTTGACCTCAGGTGATCCACCCGCCTTGACCTCCCAAAGTGCTGGGATAACAGGCATGAGCCACCACACCTGGCCTATGTTGTCATATTTATGAGCATAAAGTTGTTGACAAGATTTCCTTGTTATACTATTAAATGGATGGTGGAGTGATATTCCCTGTTTCATTCCAGATATTGATGATTTGTCATCTCATTTTATATTTTTAATCAATATTGCTAGACGTTTATCAATTTTATTGATTTTTTTCCAAAGAACCCTCTGTTTCATTAGTTTTCTCTACTTTTTCCTATTTTCAATTTTACTGATTTCTGCTTCCAGTATTATTTTCTTCCCTCCACTTAACAGTGGTTTTATTTTGCTCTTTGCTAGTTTCTTAAGGTAGAAAGTCAATTATGGGTTTGCGACCTATTATCCTCTTTAATGTTAGCATTTAGTGCTATACATTTCTCTACCAGCACTGCTTTAGCTATCTCCCACATATATTGATATGGTATGGTCTCATTTTCATTAAGTCTATGCACTTCTACTATTGAATTTGAGGCCTCTTCTTCACTCTAGACTTTATTTAGAAGTCTGAGGTTTAATTTCTAAATGATTAGATATTTTCCTATTGTCATTCTATTACTGATTTGTAGTTTGGTTTCATTATGGCCAGAAAACATACATACTCAGAATGATTTCAATTATTTTAAATCTGTCAAGGCTTATTTATGGCCCAGGATATGATCTATTTTTATGAATATTCCATGGACACTTCAGGAAAAAATTGTATTTTGCTGTTGTTGGGCACTATTCTTTTTCTTTTCTTTTCTTTTCTTTTTCTTTTTTTGAGACAGAGTCTCACTCTGCTGTAACCCAAGCTAGAGTGTAGTAGCACAGTCTTGGCTCACTGGAATCTTTGCCTCCCGGTTCAAGCGATTCTCCTGCCTCAGCTTCCCAAGTAGCTGGAACTACAGGCATGCGCCACCATGCCTGGCTAATTTTGGTATTTTTAGGAGAGACAGGATTTCACCATGTTATCCAGGCTACTCTTGAACTCCTGACCTCAAGCAATCTGCCCACCTCAGCTTCCCAAAGTGTTGGAATTACAGGCATGGGCCACCGCACCCAGCCTTGTTGAGCACTGTTCTACAGTGTTGCTTCAGTCCTGTTGGTTGATGTTGCTGTCCTGTTCCCTTCTATATCTGCCAGTAATCATGGCTGGTAATTCTACCAACTGCTAAGAGTGAAGTGATGAATTTTCCAACTACAGTTAAAAATGTGCTTTTCTCTTTTCAGCTCAATCAGTTTTGTTTTATGTACTTTGAGGTTTGCTAGAGACACATTTAGGATCATTGCATTTTTGTTGAATTGATCCTTTTGTCATTACATAATGTTCTTTTTGTCTAATAATTTTCTTTGCTCTGGAGTCTACTGTATTAGATATTAATAGTGACACTCTTTGTTTTGATTAATGTTTGTACAGTTTATCTTTTTATATGCTTTATCAACCTGTGTTGTTCACTATGTTATGAGTTTCCTAAGAAAACATTTTTAGGATGGGTGGAGGAAGATGGTAGACTAGAAAATGCCACCGATCATACCCACTCCCCTGCAGGAAGACTAAGATTGGCAACTATACACAAAAGAAGCAGTTTCACGGGAACTAAAAGTCAGGTGAGCACTTACAGACCATGGTTTTCACTTCATGTGGCTGAAAGAGAACAGTTTGGAAGTTCCTAAAAAAACTATAAATAGAGCTATCAAATGATCCAGCAATCCCACTCCTAGGTATATACCCAAAAGAAAAGAAATCAGTACATTAATGAGACATCTCTGCTCCCATGTTTACTGCAGCACTATTCACAAGAGCTAAGATTTGGAATCAACCCAAGTGTACACTCACAGATAAACAGATAAAGAAAATGTGGTACATATACACAATGGAGTACCATTCAGCCATAAAAAATCAGAGCTCCTGTCATATGCAACAACCTAGACGGAAATGGAGGCACAGAATATTAAATTTTGAATGTTATCACTTATTTGTGAAAGCTAAAAATTAAAACAACTGAACTCATGGAGATGAGGTAGAAAGTAAAAGGACGGTTACCAGAGGCTGGGAAAGATAATGGGGTAGGGTAGGGGGAAGGTGAGGATAGTTAAAGGGTACAAAAAAATAGTTAGAAAGAATGAATAAGACCTAGTATTTGCTAGCACAACAGGGTGACTATAGTCAAAAATAATTTCATTGTACATTTTAAAGTGACTAAAAGAGTATAACTGGATTGTTTATAACACAAAAGATAAACACTTGTGGGAATAGATACCCAGTTTACCCTAATGTGATTATTAGACATTGCGTGCCTGTATCAAAACATCTCCTGTACCCCAAAAATATATACACCTACTATGTACTCACAAAAATTAAAAATTTTAGAATCATGCTTTATGTTTTTTCTATTCTGCCAATTTATATTTTAATTAGTGTACTTTTTACATTTAAAGTAAATATTGCTCTGTTAGGCTGCTATTTGTTTTGTTTTCTATAAATATTTTTTATGGAATATAAATATTCCTAAATTTTAGATTCCATCTTGGTTTATTTACAGTGTTTCTAAGTGTATCACATTTTATAGTTTTCTCAGTAGTTGTTCCAGGTATAACAATGTACATATGTAACTTATCACACTCCGTCAGGCATTTTACCACTTCAAGTGAAATGTACCAAGTTTCATTCCACTTAGGCCCCTTTACCCTCCCCACTTTTAAAATATAATTGTGTTAAGTGTTTCCCCTACATACAGAGCATTTTGCTCCAACCATCGAAAATGATTCTAGAAACTCATGAGAAAAATATATTTATCCCCATTTCTGCCAACCTCCATTCTTCTTTCTTTCCTGAATTCCAAGCCTTCTTTTGTTATTTCCTTTCTATTTAGAGAACTTTTAGCCAATTTTTAAAGGTAGGTTTGCTAGCAACATTTTCTCTTAGCTTCCCTGTCTAATAATGCCTTTAGTTCCCCTTTACTCATGAATATAGTTTCAAAAGATACAGAATTTTTATTTGATAGTGCTTCTCTTTCAGTTCTTGAGAAAATATACTACTTCCTTCCAGCCACCACAGTTTCAGAAGAGAAATCCACAGTCATTCCCTGTAGGGAATGTGTTGCTTCTCCCTGGCTACCTTGAATATTTTTTTTGTCTTCAGTTTTCAAAGATTTAATTACAGTGGGTGTTTGCCATGGACTTAACTTATTTGATGTTACTTCAGACTTGGGAAAGTGTAGTTTTATAACTTTTGCTAAATTTGAGAAGGTCCAGCCATTACTTCTTCAAATACTTTAAACACCTCTTTCCCTTCTTTCTGATGTTACAAATGTCAGTTCTTTTGTTATTGCCCCATTTTCCAAATACCTAGAGAATCAAACCTCATCCCATTCCCTCCTGCCTTCTGGCTTTGTCTAAGCTACCACAATCACTCATAAGGAAAACTACCATAGGCCTTTAATGAGCTCTCTATGCCCTATGCTCTGCCCAACATTTTCTCTACACAGGTGAGAAACATCTTATAGAAATATAAATCAGATGTTGCTTATCTGCTGAAAATCTACCACTAAATTAAAAATAAAATTAACTGAGTAAGGCTTATGATAGGCTCACCTTTGGATTCTAGCTGCCTCCCTCAACTCACCTCCTGCCCTTCTTCCAATCAACTCCTCCTTTCAGTCACTGTGACTTTTTGGTTATTCCTGAAAACCACCAAGCACATTCCTGTCCAAGGCTAGCAGCTACTATTACCCCTGCTGAAAAGGAGCAGAATCCTCATGGCTCACATAGTCATTTCATTCAAGTTTCTGCTCTAATGTTGACCTCATTAAGGTTTCCCCTGACTGTTCCTGAAAGTACCACATTCAGCCAATCTAACTTGCTTTAATTTCTGTCAGTCTTCAAAACCACAGAACACTTAATACACATAAACATGTAAGTATATATACTTAGAGACGTAATTTTTTATATATATATATATATATTTACTTACTTATTTTTGAGACAGAGTCTCGCTCTGTCACCCAGGCTGGAGTGCAGTGGTGCAATCTCAGCTCACTGCAACCTCTGCCTCCTGGGTTCAAGTGATTCTCCTGCCTTGGCCTCCCAAGTAGCTGGGATTACAGGCACCTGCCACCATGCCCAGGTAATTTTGTATTTTTAGTACAGATGGGGTTTCATTATGTTGGTCAGGCTGTTCTCGAACTCCTGACCTCAAGTGATCTGCCCACCTCGACCTGTGCTGGGATTACAGGTGTGAGCTACCACGCCCGGCCCAGCCTAATTTTTTTCATTGTCCTCAGCACACAGCAAGTACTCAAAACTTATTTGCTGAGCTTAAAAATGAGTGTATAAAAAAATTATGACGACAGAATAAACACAAAACAATGGAGGTTAAGATGGGACACTGAAAGTGCTTTGAGAAAAATAACCAACAATAGTAAAGTTAAGGTGGGCAAAGACTGAACTATTGGCAGTTGTAAGAATGGTAAACATTCAAAAAATGATTCAAAAAATGATTCAAGAAGAAGAAATTTTTTGTGAGAAGTATCTGGAAGTTTGATTTAGGTATCAGTATTCTCCATCACTTTCAGAGGTTAGGACCCCTATGGAGATGTTCTTGAAAAACGTTCCAAAGTTGCCAATCCCTGAACTAACTACTGGGAAACAACAAATGCCCTGATGTCAATCTGTGTAGTACATATTAAACTCACCTGGAAAGCTCTGGCTTGGGAATTCTTCCTCCAGTCTCCATGGCTCTTCTCCTTGTTCTAGCCTGAAGATCACCTCTGGTTTGTGAACACAATACCCTGTTGACAGGAAATAATTTAGGATTTGGACAAAGCAGTCTAGACCTCAGGCCTTTGAAGCAGGAAGAAGCTTCTGGGGCTGCTTCAAGTTGCCAGTGGAACATTTTCACTGGAGAGGTGAACACAAGTATCTTCCGGTGCTCAGAGGTGATCAATCAACACTGACTCCTGAAGCCTAACCTTAAATATCATTAAACTATACAGACTGCCCATATGCTTCATAATCAAAAGAATAAACAAATGCTATTTAGAATGATACAGTGAACCGACCTTACCCACTGAGACAAGGTTGCTGTAGTTCTCCAGCATCACATCTCTATACAGAGCCCTCTGACTAGGATCCAGGTGCTGCCACTCCTCCTGGCTGAAGCCCACAGTCACATCTTTAAATGATACTGATCCCTGGAACTTCTGTTCTACCTGAAATGTTCAGAATTAGGTGGCATGAAAAAAGAAGTATGGGCTAATCCTTACCATGATTATTATTCAGAGTATTTGTTTTGCTTTATACTTTTAGGGAAAAAACATCATAACAGAAATATTCTGCCATTAATGCATTAAGATATTAATTCATGCAAAAAAAATCAAGTTCCTACAATGTACCTGAAACTATCATCACTGCTAGAAATACTAAGATTAATAAAAATCTTCCTGTGTTCAAAGAACACACAGAGTGGTAAGAAAATATATGTGGTAACATGTTATAAGTACTAAGGTGAAAGTACAAACCCAATAGACTAATGTTAGGAGCAAAGTTAGCTCTGCTTTGAGCTTCACTGAGGAAGTACAGCTGCTGGTTGAATTATGAAGAACACTCTGTTATGTTCTTTATAAGCATGGGGCCATGATACAAGCATAGGTGAGGGCCTCCAACACACTGCAGACTTCAACAAAAGGGCAGACAGCACAGGAGATGGCCTGGTGCTGTCTTGAGAAGAAAAGCCAAGCAAATGGGTTATAGAGTAATTTTAGACCAATGGTCTCCGAAGTATTTGATCATTTACCATTTTCAAGAATATTACTGTGAACTACAGATTTGTATTTACAAATCACAGAAATAAATTGTCAGTATATTTATTATGAATTCTACTTTAATTTTCATTTGGATTTAAAAATGTAGAAAAAGAGTGTGACATTTTCCTCATCACAATACATATCCTGGGTTCTAATCCTTTAATTCAGAGATAATAATAAGGATGTGTAGAAAATGGAAAGATTTTGGAACTACTATACTTGAAACATCTGTAAGGTACATAGAAGAAGATATCCAATTGGACTGTTCTGGATATCCTCTAGGGCGCATCTTTTAGGGATCACTGCTGTGAAAAAGGGAGAGCCAAAGATGAGATGTGAGCATATACTGAAATTACGTGACCAGGTTTTGTTTACAGAACCAATTCTATTGAGAACGGCAAAGAACAAAACAACTTTTACATAAACTACTGTAGAAGAAACCAGGTTGCAAATAGGGCACAGATAACAGGAGACAGAGAGCAACAAAATGTGGTCACCAATTCATTAAGAAAAAAAATGTTTCCTCTGCCTATCCCCATGAACAGCTGCCCAGATACAAGAGCCACAATGTAAACCAGGAAAGTTAGGGCAAAATAGGTTGGACACAGTATTCTAGCAAGAAATGTCCTAAATATATTAAATTTGACACATAGGTTGGGTGCAGTGGCTCATGCCTGTAATCTCAGCACTTTGGGAGGCCAAGGCAGGTAGATCACCTGAGGTCAATAGTTCGAGACCAGCCTGACCAAAATAGCAAAACTCCATCTCTACTAAAAATACAAAAAATTAGCCAGGTATGGTGGCCGGCACCTGTAATCCCAGCTACTCAGGAGGCTGAGACAGGAGAATCCCTTTAACCTGGGAGGCAGACATTGCAGTGAGTCGAGGTCGACACCATTGCACTCCAGCCTGGGTAACAAAAGCAAAACTCCATCTCAAAAAGAAAAAAAAAAAAAAAGAAGCATAATATGAAGATCAAAGATCAAGAATGAAATAAGGACTACAGAGACATTTATAATATAGTGGGTGTTCAAAGCCATCAAGAGAAAATCAGAAGGCTGTCAGAAAACTGGGGAAAAAAAATAATCAAGAATGGAATTGGAGGCCAGGCACGGTGGCTCGCATCTGTAATCCTAGTACTTTGGGAGGTCAAGAGAGGCGGCTCACTTGAGGTCAGGAGTTCAAGACCAGCCTGGCCAACATGGCGAAACCCCACCTCTACTAAAAATACAAAAAAATTAGCCAGGCGTGGTTGCGGGTGCTTGTAATCCCAGTTCCTTGGGAGGCTGAGGCAGGAGAATCACTTGAACCCGGGAGGTGGAAGTTGCAGTGAGTTGAGATCACACCACTGCACTCCAGCCTGGGAAACTCTGTCTCAAAAAAAAAAGGTAAGTAGTTCTTCCCAAATTTATATATATGTTCAATTCAACCCCAAAGAAAGGCTCAGCAAGTTATTTTATGAATACTAACAACATTTGTATGGAAATGCAAGAAACTAGGACGAGCCAGGATCTTGCTGAAGAAAAAAATGTGTTAAACCTCCTACTAGACACCAAGATGTTTCACCAAGTGTGGTACTGGCACAACCAACCAACAGAACACAGTCCAAAAAACACACAGACATATATATACACACAATTGACGACAAATATCACAATGTAAAACAGTGGGGAAAGGATGGTGTTTTCAAAAATAATTCTACATTAATTGTATGAAAAAAAGGAATCTGACACCTACCTCATACAAAAGTAGACACTCATTCCAATGAAAGAGACGTAAATATGAATGCCAAAACAATAAATATTTTAAAAGATAACAAAAGAGATTATCTTCATGACCTCGAAGTAGGAAAAGTCATCTAAAATAGTACACAACACCAACTAATAAACTTAATAAACTAATCTAGGGATTGGTAAACTTTTTCTGTAAAAAGTCAGACATTAAATATTTTGCCAGGCACAGTGGCTCACACCTGTAATCCCTTGGGAGGCCAAGGCAGGTAGATCACTTGAGGCCAGGAGTTCGAGACCAGCCTGGCCAAGTGAAACCCCATCTCTATTAAAATACAAAATTAGCTGGGTGTGATGGCACGTGCCTGTAATTTCAGCTACTTGGGAGACTTAGTCAGGAGAATTCCTTGAGCCCTGAACGCAGAGGCTGCAGTGAACCAAGATCACACCATTGCACTCTAGCCTGGGTGACTGAGTGAGACTCTCTCCAGAAAAAAAAAGAAAAAATGAGACATTAAACTTGGGGCTTTGCAGGCCAAAAGGTTCCTGTCACAACTAGTCAACTCTGTCACTGAAGCCACAGATTAAATGTAAATGAGTGAATGAGCAGAGAGGTGTCAGGATTGTGAAGGGGACAAGACGGCAGCTTCAGGAGTGCTGGCAATGTTTGTTTTGACCTATGTATTCATTACTTGCACCATGGATTTGTAATAATTCATTAAGTTCCATATTTAAAATTTAGGGGGTTTTCTATCTATCTGCTACACATGTAGAAATAAGATTCATTAAAAATTAAAATACGTAATCCCAACACTTTGAGAGGACGAGGCAGGTGGATCATGTGGTCAGGAGACTGAGACCAGCCTGGCCAACATGGTGAAACCCTGTGTCTACTAAAAATACAAAAATTAGCTGGGCGTGGTGGCGTGTGCCTGTAATCTCAGCTACTCGGGAGGCTGAGGCAGGAAAATCGCTTGAACTAGGGAATCGGAGGTTACAGTGAGCCAAGATCGCACCACTGTGCTACAACCGGGTGACAGAGCGAGACTCTGTATCAAAAAAATAAATAAATAAATAAATACATTTTAATTTATTGGCCCTGCACACTGGCTCACGCCTGTAATCTCAGCACTTTGGGAAGCCAAGGAGGGCAGATCACGAGGTCGAGATATTAAGACCATCCTGGCCAACATGGTGAAACCCCATCTCTACTAAAAATACAAAACTTAGCCAGGTGTGGTGGCACATGCCTGTAGTCCCAGTTACTCGGGAGTTGAGGCAAGAGAATCGCTTGCACCCGGGAGGTAGAAGTTTCAGTGAGCCAAGATCACGCCACTGTACTCCAGCCAGGCGACAGAGCAAGACTCCTTCTCAAAAAATAAATAAATAAATAAATAAATAAATAAATAAAATACATGTTAACTTAATTGATCAAACACTACATACAAAAGAAAATCGGAACCTGTGTAAAGTAAAAATGGAAAAAGCAGTTTGACTGAATAGGTTGTACTCATTACAGGGCTATCACTGGAAGGTTATTCACTGTGGGTTTCTATGCATCTGCCAGGAAGTCTTTGTGTCTTCAGAGGAGTCAGTCTGTCTGTATCCAGTGTCTTCCTTTCTGCCACGGTTGTTGGAAACATAAGAATGTATGAAGCTCAACTTACTGACTCTGACTTGGCCCTGCTATTGATCTGTTATTTTCTGTTCAATTTTTATCTATTACTAATTTCTCATCTTAACATATTGGCTCTTGGCCCAGCACGGTGGCTCACGCTTGTAATCCCAGCACTTTGGGAGGCCTAGGATTGACTGAGCTCAGGAGTTCACGACCAGCCTGGGCAACACGGTAAAACCCATCTCTAATAAAATGCAAAAAATTAGCCAGGCGTGGCGGCGTGCCTGTAGTTTCAGCTACTTAGGAGGCTGAGGCAGGAGAATTGCTTGAACCCCGGAGGCAGAGGTTGCAAAGGTAGCAGTGAACCGAGATGGTGACACTGCACTCCAGCCTGGGTGACAGAGCGAGACTCTGTCTCACAAAAAAAACAACAAAAACCAACAACAACAACAAAAAACCCTATTGACTCTTACAAATTTCACAAAGTCCACTGCAAAATAAAGTAGGGAATTAATAAACAACTTACCTTGTTCATTTTGTTCTGTTCTTGGAAAGATGGAGACAACTCTGAAGATACAGCTGAGTCAGAAAAAGAGGAATGGGGTCATGAAAGATTAGGCCCGCCTGGCAACTCCCAGATTCTTCTGCACCAAAAAGCCATACACACCCACTAGGTAAAATGCTCCCCCTGGGAAAATATCAATGTCCTCTGACACTTCGGAATAGGCGGTAGAAATGGTGAAAGACCACCCTAATATAACTCCAACATAATCATGTGGCTCTTGGGCACAAGATTTTTCACCTGGTGAAAGTAAATATTTACTTCCTTAAGGATTTCAATCTGCCTCGGTGTTCACAAAAAAATGTAAAATGATAATATCGGCCAAACAAGTTAATACATTTAATGAAGGAACATTAACACTAAAACCATTGTAAAAAATAGGACTAAGCTATCGATTTTCCAGTAATATTACTTAACCTCTGGTGAGTGACTCCACAGAAAGCCACAAGCGGCAGTGCTTCAAGGAAAAAATCAGTTTTAATTTTTTCATCTAACTTTGTTATTTCTCAAAAGGATGTTTTAAATTTGCTTTGACATGTGGAAAAGTAGACAATACTGGCTCAGGGGTCAGGAGATGTGACTTTCAGTCTTTCCTACTAACAAACTGTGATCCTGAACAAGTCATTAACCCTGACAAACAAACAAAAAAATATATATATTTTTTTTCTTCTAACAAATGAAGCAAAATTAGGAAATTCTTTTTTTTTCTTTTTTTTGAGACGGAGTTTCGCTCTTGTTGCCCAGTCTGGAGTGCAATGGTGCGATACCGATCTCGGCTACCTGCAACCTCCGCTTCCCGGGTTCAAGCAATTCTCCGCCTCAGTAGCTGGGACTATAGGCATGCGCCATCACGTATGGCTACTTTTCCTATTTTTTTAGTAGAGAGGGGGTTTCGCCACATTGGTCAGGTTGGTCTCGAATTCCTGCCTTCAGGTGATCCACCGGCCTCGGCCTCCCAAAGTGCTGGGATTACAGGAGACAGCCACCCAGCCAGGGCCAAAATTATGTAATTCTTTAAGATCCTTCCTGAGTGCAAGACCAAGTGAGGACAGAGGAACAGCAAATACCAAGATGCAGTGATGGACATGACCGGAGGGCAGTTAGGGACTTAGAGAGGATGAATGCAGAACTGGGAAGGAAGTCCGTAGGTCGGGGGGTGGTGGTGCGACGGCACCCGCCCTTCCCCACCCAGGTACCGCGCCGCCCTAGCACACGCGCACACGCTAGACCAGACAACTGCCCCTCCCGCAAGGCTCAGCCCGCGGATCGCGCAAGCGCACATGCCCTCCTCCGGGCCCCAGCAAAAGGGCAACACACGCCGCGAAGCCCGCTCCGTACAGAGGCTGCGCCTTTGATGAACCGGCCTAGCGTCCTGGCAGACATGCTGCAGCCCCGCCCTCCCCGGCTTCCCCTGTGAGGTCCCCGGTACTCCTGGCCACCACCTGGCACTGGTCCCGTGCCGCCCGCCCCCGGAGTCGCGCGAGGTACTCTCTCGGTCCCTGCCCAACCCGCCTAGGCTTACCCCGTTTCCTCATCCGGTTGCATTAGCCGTAGAAGAGCGCACAGACCCTTGAAATCCCGGGACCGCCTCCCACGCAAAACCTGAGACAAACAAAAGGAAAGGCGGAAACGCAAAATCGCAGAAGAGGTAGCCGGCGGGCCAAGCATGCGCAGAGCCCACGCGCAAAGCCTGGCGCTGTAGGCGCCCAACCTGGAAACTAACTTTCCCGTGAGGCAGCGCGAGCAGGCCTTCGGAGCACCCCCGCTAGGCAGTGAGCGGATGCGGTCTGAATTGGTGCGGGAGCTACCCGAAGCCCTGGCTCTCCCGGGGCTCCCCAAAGGGATGCACTGAAGGGAGGTCTGTGGGCAGTGAGTGTGCAGTTTAGACACAGACGCGTCAAGGAAGGGACAGCTGCGTGTCAGTTTCACGTTAAATGTTAGGAAGTAGATCTCGATTCAGTTTAAAAGACTGACACTATCGGCGATTCTTTGGGGGGGAGCGGAGGAAAGGGGGAGGTGCCTCGGAAAGCTACTTCATCAAAATCGTTAAAGCAGTAAACGGGAATTGTAGCTCAGTGAGAAAATAGACAATCTAGAAGAAGAAAATGTCACATATGATTTCCTCTGTGACATTGAAATTGCTTGACTATATGGAAATACATTTAGTCTCTCTGTACCTTTCTTAGGAAGACAAAATTCCTAAAAGAACATCAACAAATTTTTGTATTTTTTCTTTGATCTTTAGTGCATTGTGTACTTTACAAAAGCATTCTCAACTTTATCCACAGTAAGTAAAAACCTAAATGAACAGACAGTATACGTTTTAAAAAGCAGGAAAAAATGCCTGAGAAATGGCTATATATAGCTGTATCTATCTCTACATATAATATTGCTCTATTCAAAGTAGTTTGGCACCTGCTCCATGGAAATAAGACACCATGATTAAGAGTGTTCTTTAATATGTAGTAAATACAGCATTTCAAAACAGTGAGGGAAAGAATGGAGTATTCCAAAGAGCATGTCATTCTGAACAATTTGGAATATAGAGATATACATAGATCACATGTGGTAAAATTAACATGTATACAATATTGAAACATTTAAACCACTAAACGAGTATAAATTTTTGAAAATTGACATGTGGGCCAGGCACAGTGGCCCACACCTGTAATTCCAGCACTTTTGGGAGGCAGAGGCAGGAGGACCGCTTGATCCTTGGAGTTCAAGACCAGCCTGGGCACTATAAGATGGGACCCCTATCTCTACAAAAAATTAAAAATAACAATTAGCCAGGCATGTAGCCAAGCGCTTGTGATCCCAGGTACTCAGGAGGCTGAGGTTGGACGATCACTTGAGCCCTGGGTTGCAGTAAGCCATCATGGCACCACTGCACTCCAGCCTGGGTGACAAAGTGAGACTTTGTCTCAAAAACAAAAAACAAAAAACAAAAACGAAAAGGGATGTGATGCCAAAGACAGCAACTATAAATTTAGTATCAGTTACATTTTATAATACAGAAAAATAAGCAGCTCCATTCCAGCAAAACTTTTAAAGTCCATTATGATAATTGAAAGAAATGCAAATATGGCCAGGCATGGTAGCTCATGCCTGTAATCCCAGCACTTTGGGAGGCTGAGGCAGGCAGATCATGAGGTCAAGAGATCCAGACCATCCTGCCCAACATGGTGAAACCCCTTCTGTACTAAAAATACAAAAATTAGCTGGGCGTGGTGGTGTGCACCTGTAGTCCCAGCTACTCGGGAGGCTGAGGCAGGAGAATCGCTTGAACCCGGGAGGTGGAGATTGCAGTGAGCCAAGATCAGGCTACTGCACTCCAGCCTGGTGACAGAGCGAGACTGCGTAAAAAAAAAAAGAAGCAAATATTTGGGTAAAAATATGTGAAACTTTTATTGAAATTTACATTTTTAAATTTATGCTTTATATACTGAAAAGTTCACTTTATTTGGTGCATAATTGTATGAGTTTTGACAAATGCATAGATTTGTGTAACCACCACTACAAGCAAGATACAAAATTGTTTCACCTCTGTCAATAAAATTCCTCCATGCTACCTTTTTAAAGTCAGATTCTCTCACCACTCTTAGCCTCTTGCAACCACCGTCTATTCTTTGGGCCTATATGTTTGCCTTTTTAGAATATTATATAAATGGAATCATATAGTATGTAGTCTTTGAATCTGGTATATTTTACTTAACACAATGCAATTGAGATCCTTCCGTGTTGTTTTGTGTACCAATACCTCTGTTTGTTTTTCTTGCTGTTAGAAACAAGTGCCCAGTACCTCAAAGAAAACCAGCACATAGGCAGAAAATTCCTAAGCAGGGCAAATTTACTTCTGCAGAAGGGTGCAGCTTGCACGAGTCACGATCACAAGAGTACACTCAGAGGGGTGGGGCAGGGGTTTTTATCCCTGATGCAGTTCCTAGCACTTCTGTGTCCCTTCACCATTGGCTGGGGTTGGACCTCACAATCGAAGCTAACTCAATTGGCTAAGGTTTAAAATTGAATAAGTCTATTAGGCGGGAAGGAAGTGGCACTGTCCATTACTAGGTGGGAAGGCATATCTGGACTTGTCTGGGCACGGCAAAGGCGGGAAGGTTGTTTACAGAACAGGTAGCTAGGAGACAAGGAAGTACAAGGAAGTAGGTCTTAAGCAACAAAGAACAGGGAACTAATGCTTTTTGAAGAGGAATGTATCACCTCTGACATTGCTGACTCCTATTTCTTGGTATGGATTTACCAGTTTCCTTATCCATTCCCCTGTCCAGAGATATACAAGTTGTTTCCAATTGGGGAAATTGTAAATAAATAAAATATTTTTAAGTTTAAGATTTGAAAAGATTGAAAAAAACACTAATATACACCTATGGTATGGGCTTGGGGAAATGCTTATTCCCAGTGTATTAGTCAGGATTCTCCAGAGAAACAGAACCAATAGGAGGGAGTAAGAGAGAAAGAGACATTGATTATGAGAAATTGGTTCACATGACTGTGGAGGCTAAGAAGTCTCACAATCTGTCATTTGCAAGCTGGAGATCCAGAAATGCTGGTGGTGTAATTCTGGTATGAGTCCAAAGACCTGAGAACCAGAGAAGCCAATGTTGTAAATCCCAGTCCAAGGACAGAAGAGGATGAGATGAAATGTCCCAACTCAACAATGAGGCAGAAAATATGGGTTAATTCCTCCTTCCTCTGCCTTGTGTTCCATCCAGGCCCTCAGTGGATTGAATGATGTCCATACACATGAGGACAGCAATCTGCTTTACTGAGTCCAGTGATTCAAAAGCTAATCTAATCTGTAAACACCCTCATAGACGCACCCATAAGTGATGTTTAATCTGGACACCCTGTGACCAAGTCAAGCTTACACACAAAATTAACCATCACAGCTATACTTTTTTTTTTTTTTTTTTTTTTTGAGACGGAGTTTTGCTCTTGTTGCCCAGGCTGGACTGTAATGGCATGATCTTGGCTCACTGCAACCTCTGCCTCCCAGGTTCAAGTGAGGCTCCTGCCTCCGCCTCCAGAGTACTTGGGATTACAGGTATGCACTACCACACCTGGCTAATTTTTTGTGTTTTAACTAAAGATGGGGTTTCTCCATGTTGTTCAGGCTGGTCTCGAACTTCTGACCTCAGGTGAGCCACCAGCCTCGACCTCCTGAAGTGCTGGGATTACAGGCATGAGCCACCACACCCGGCCACAGCTATTCATTTTTATTATGAATTTGATTAAATCTGGAGGCTCATTTTTTCCTCTCATTTCTTCTTTTTTTGTACCTTTTCCCATTTTATATTTAGTTGACACCTAATAATTGTGCCTATTTGGGGGATATAGAATGATATTTTGACGTGTATAAAATGTATAATGATCAAATCAGGCTAATTAGCATATTCCTCACCTCAGACATTTTTGTGTGTGTGTGTGTGTTGTAAACATTCAAAATCCTCTCTTCCAGCTTTTTGAAAATATACAATAAATTACAGTCAATCATATTTATCCGACAGGGCTGTGGAACACCAGAGCTCATTTCTTCTCTCTAGCTGTAATTTTGTATTCATATACCAACCTTTCCCCACTCTCCCCTCCGCATTACCCCAACACCCTCTAATGCCCGTAATTCTACTCACTTCCTCGATGAGCCCCAATTTTTTTAGCTCCCAAATATAAGTGAAAATGTGCAGTAATTATCTTTCTGTGTCCGACTTATTTCACTTAATGCATCCATGTTGTTGCAAATGAGAGGATTTCATTTTTATAGCAGAATAATATTCCAGTGTGTTTATATACCAGATTTGCTTTTTCCATTCATCTGTTGGTGGATGTTTAGGTTGATATTATATCTTGGCTATTGTGAATAGTGCTGCTATAAACACAGGAGTGCAGGTATCCCTTTGAAATATGGATTTCCCTTCCTCTGGATATGTGCCCAGCAGTGTGATTGTTGGATTGTGTGGCAGTTCTATTTTATTTTTTGAGAAACTGCCACACTGTTTTCTATACTGATTGCACCAATTTACGTTCCCACCAACAGTGTCTAAGAGTTCCCTTTTCTATGCATCCTTACCAGCACTTATTTTTTGTATTTTTTATAGTAGACATTCTAACTAGTGTGAATGATACCGCATTGTGATTTTGATTGGCATTTTTCTGATGATTAGCGATGTTGGACATTTTTCATACATTTGTTAGCCATTTGTATGTCTTCTTTTAAGAAATATCTATTCAGATCCTTTGCCCACATTTTAGTCAGATTACTTGTTTTTGTTTCTGCTTTTGCTGTCAAATTGTTTGAGTTATTTGTATATTCAGGATATTAGTCCCTTTTGGATAGTTTGCAAGTATTCTCTACCATTCTGCAGGTTGTTTCTTCACTCTCATAATTGTTTCCTTTGCTGTGCAGCTTTCCAGTTTAATACAGTCCCACTTCTCTCTTTTTGTGGTTGTTGTCTGTGCATTTATTTATTTATTTATTTAGAGACAGGGTCTCACCCTGTTGCACAGGCTGGAGTGCAGTGGTGTGATTATAGCTCACTGCAGCCTCTACCTCCTGGGCTCAAGTGATCCTCCTGCCTCAGCCTCCTGAGCAGCTGGGATTATAGGCACCCACCACCATGCCTGGCCAAATTTTGTATTTTTAGTAGAAATGAGGTTTCACCACATTGCCCAAGCTGGTCTCAAACTCCTGTGCTCAAGAATCTGCCCACCTCACCCACCCAAAGTGCTAGGATTACAGGTGTATGCCACTGTGCCTGGCCTGTCTGTGCTTTCTCTTTTTTTTGATGGAATATTGCTGTGTTGCCAGGCTGCAGTACATTGGCATGAACTTGGCTCACTGCAATCTCCACCTCCCAGGTTCAAGCAATTCTCCTGCCTCAGCCTCCCGAGTAGTTGGGACTACAGTTGTGCACCACCACGCCCAGCTAATTTGTGTGTGTGTGTGTGTGTGTGTGTGTGTGTGTGTGTGTGTGTGTGTGTTTTTNTGTGTGTGTGTGTGTGTGTGTGTGTGTGTGTGTGTGTGTGTGTGTGTATTTTGAGTAGAGATGGGGTTTCACCATGTTGGCCTCAATCTCCTGTCCTTGTGATCCACCCACCTTGGCCTCCCAAAGTGCTGGGGGTGAGTCACCATGCCTGGCCCTGTCTGTGCTTTTTAAGTCTTAGTCATAAAATTTTTGCCTAGACCAATGCCATGAAGAGTTTTCTCTAGGTTTTCTTCTAATATTTTTACAGTTTTGGTCTTATGTTTAAGTCTTTAATCCATTTTGACTTGATTTTTGTATATGGTGACAGGTAGGGATCAAGTTTTGTTCTTCTGCATATGGATATCCAGTTTTCCCAGCACAATTTATTGAACAAGGGACCCTTTACACAATGTACATTCTTGGCATTTTAATTACACTTTAAAGGACTTATAATATTGTAATTCCACTTATATGACTTTATAATACTAAAATAAATTTGTATTGATGTATGTGCAAGTATATGTACATCTATCAGGGTTCAAATGGTAAAAGAGAGATGATTCAAGTATTACAACTGAGAGAATTTGATGAAGATTAGTTAAAGCAGGTATTTTAATGGTAAAAATGAACACTGAACTAACACAGAATGACAACATCAGGTAGCGGCTACCTGTCTAGGGCTGGGAAACAATAGAAAAGATTAAGGTCCTCAGAACCTAGAAACTCACAAGAGCGGCCCCAGAGAGCTAGAATTAGACAGACAGCGGAAGCAGGGGCAGTGCCAGGATCATGCTGGTACCTCAGGTATTCAGAGAAGAACTTTGCAGAACTGGCATTCAGACCTCCAGAAGGGCACTGTCCAGTTGCTAACTGAACTTCCAGAAAGTCATGTTGAGGCACGTTGTGTTCACCTCGGAGAGTCCTTACTGTCCAGCTGGTGCTGGCAGCCACAGTGGGATCAATGTGGAGAGTTCTGGGAGAGCTAAAAGAAGCTAGAGGGTGATCAAAATGTTCTGGAAGTAGATAGTGGTGATGGTTGTGCAACTTTGTGGCTATAATTATTATTGAATTACACACTTTTAAGGGAGTAAATTTTGTATGTAAATTGTATCCCAATTTTACAATTTTTTTTTTTTTTTTTTTTTTTTTTTTTTTTTTTTTTTTTTTTTGACAGAGTCTAGCTCTGTCACCAGGCTGGAGAGCAGTGGCATGATCTCGACTCACTGCAACCTCCACTGAAGAAGGAATTCATGAATTTTACAAGTATAATCAAAGACCACCAAGAAATTTTTACTTTTTCCTTCAAAAGCTAAGTGTAGTGTAGCACCCCCCGCCCATAGTCTATGTTAGAGAATAATATTAACTGCCAGTTTTTCCTTCTGTGCTCCGTGAGCCTTATCTGTACTCAACAGTTTCACATTCCTTGAGGCTCAGTGAGTTCCTGTTTCACCTCTCTAGGGCAGCTGCAAAGTTACAAGGTTGATAAGCATATGTTACAGAAACGTAGTTTCCCAAGGATGTGGAACATGTAGTATAGATAAATGTAAAAGACTGATCAACTGCCTTTGTTCTCCCTTCTGTAAGTAGACTTCCCGCATCACATAGCTCCCGGCCACTGACTGCTTAAAAGGTGGCTGCATTCTTTTTCCAGGGCTTAGACTTTCCTGGATGCTAGTCCTACTGAGCCAGGTGATTGCCTCAATAAAGGCTTTCCTGAACTCTATTCGGTCTCTCCCATCTCTGATTGTCCCGTAACATTTTCTGGGGGCCTGTCTGGGATTGGAGATGGCACATTTCTGTCTCCTTTGCCTGTGGGCTAAAGCCACAGGATGTGGGAGATTTTGGACCCTTGGTGCTACTGAGGAAGACTTAGCCCAGAAGGAGAACAGCTCTCCTGTGTACTGGAGCCTCGCCCTGACAGTGCAAATGGAACTGACTCAGGAGTTGCAGGACAGTCACAGAGCAGCGCGCAGGCAGAATACTGAACCATGGTAAGGTTGGGTGCTGGAAAAGCCCATTCCATAAGGACAAAAGGGGAGCTTGATCCCCTTCCCGGGAAAGACCAGTTATCCAACCCAGAGTGGCTTGGGGTGAAAGGAGTGGCCTGCAAATTTGGATGAACCTCGTGTCCCCACTAACAAGTGAAAGTGGTTTACTGGATCTGGAGACAGAAACTGGGAGTGCGTGGGTGTGTGTGAACCTACCCGAGACGTGAGAAAGGCTCGTTTCATCTGATGAGGAGTCCTGGGGTAGGAGTGCTGTGTGCATGTGTGTAAATGTGGAAGCCTAACTAGGCTCACCCAGGACATGAGAGAGGCTCATTTCATCCGATGAGGAGTCCTGGGGCAGGTGAGGTATGTGAAAGTGTGTGAAAGAGACGGTCTCAGGAGAAGCCAACGTGGGGAGTGATGTGGAGAGGTGCATATTTCTGAGTGCAGACTGTATCCTCTGAGGTGAGTGTGGGATGAGCCAGACCTAGGTAACTGTGTAAGACCAACAAGATTCACTTCATAGCTTTACAGCAGTAGTTGGCTGTGACCTGGCCAAGCAGCATCCAAATCTCCTATAATAGAACCCCATCTGGTGAATCTGAGAGTGAAAGTGAGAGTGAAAGTGTGCCATGAGGGAGGAAATAGGAGGAAAAATGTCAAAGCCAACTTCATTAGAATGTATATTGAAGAATTTTAAGAAAAGCTTTGATGGTAATTATGGAATGAAGTTAACACTGCAGAGGCTAAGAACACTTTGTGAAATTGACTGCCCCTCCCTTAACATAGGGTGGCTGGCTGAGGGAACTATAGATAGGAAAATAATGGGCTGAGTGTTCTCACTGGGGTCGGAGAACAGCCTGGGCACCCTGATCAGTTCCCATACATAGACTCCTAGCTGAGCATGATTCAGACCTGTCCGAAATGCCTACAGGCCTGTTTTGAAAATTATTGTAAGACTCTAGTGGCTAGTACAAAACAAGGAACCACAGAAAAGACCTGCAAAGTGTAGGCCCAGGAGAAAGAGCAGCACCTCCCTCCGGAGGGTCAGACTTGGAGGAGAGTACCCCGCAAAGTTCACCACATAGGGAAGAGCCAGGGCCACTGCCTGATAAATCAAAGGAGGAACTCCAGGATGAGATTGGCCATCTCCGGTCAGGACACGCCTGAGCTATGCAGATACCCCTCAAAGAAACTAGGGGACAGATCTATTTAGATGCACAAAATGAGGTTCAAGGAGGAGAACGGCTTTATGTTTATCAGCCCTTCTCTACTATAGATATTTTCAACTGGAAACAGCATACCCCCTCCTATACAGAAAAACCCCAGGCTCTTATTGACCTGATGCAGTCCATCTTCTTAACTCACAACCCAACCTGGGCTGACTGCAAGCAGCTCCTTCTGTCACTGTTCAATACAGAAGAATGCCACGGAGTAATACAAGCAGCTCATCAGTGGCTAGAAAGCAATGCTCCAGTAGGCACAGGAGATGTCAGACAGTATGTTCTGCAGGCTTTGCCAATAGAAACTGACCCAGGCTAGGACCCAAATGAGGCACAAGGGCTGCCGAACTTCCTGAGATACCAAGAGGCTCTGATACAGGGAATAAAGGCTGTGGGAAAAAGGCAACAAACATTGGAAAGGTTTCAAAGGTCCATCAGAAACCAGATGAAAGTCCCAGTGCGTTCTATGAGAAGTTTTGTGAAGCTTACTGGCTCTACACACCTTTTGACCCAGAAGCAGCAGGGAATCAGTGCATGGTTAATGCAGAATTCGTGAGTCAGGCACAAAATGACATTAAGCGAAAGTTGCAGAAGCTGGAGGGGTTTGAAGGTATGAACATTTCCCAGCTTATCCAGGTGGCAACCAAAGTGTTTGTAAATCGAGATGAAGAAGCAAAGTGGGAAGCCAAGCATAGAGCAAAGGAAAAGGCAGAGTTCTTGGCCGCAGCCCTGGTTGAAAGAGGCTAGATTTGCAAGAGGACATGGACAATGTCGTGGATGTGGTCATGGTAAAGGACAAGCTAGGGCTAGGCCAGGTCAGGAGACCAGGACAGGTCAGGAAGGTTGGCCTAGACTAGAGAGAAATCAATGTGCTAGATGCATGCAAAGAGGGCATTGGAAAGATGAATATCCAGAGAAAGGAAAGGATAAAGGCAACAACCAGGGACAGAATGTCTGGACAAGGTCTGCTTGCACCACTGAGCAAGGCATAGTAGGATCCGATGTGGATCTAATTGGGCTGGCAGAGCCAGTGACTACCTTGAAGACTGAAACTGACCGGGCTTCATCTCATTAGGCCCTGAGGAGTCCATGGTCTCAATGGTAGTAGGGATGGTAGTAGGGGGCGGAAAAATAGACTTTATGGTAGACACAGGTGCTGAACACTCAGTTGTGATTCAAACAATTGGGCTGTTGTCAAAACACTATGCTAATATTATTGGGGCCACAGGTATCACAAAAAAAAAAAACACCTTTTTTCAAATCAAAGAGATGTATAATTGTAAACTGAGAAGTCCAACACAAATTCTCATACTTGCCAAACTGCCCAGTGCCCTTGTGGGGAGAGACTTGTTGCAAAAGCTGCAGGCTCAAATCTCCTTCACAGCAAGCAGATATATGACCTTGAGCCTACGGCAAAAGAAGGCGATGGTACTAACTCTTACAATACTCAAGGCAGAAGAGCAGAGATTTTATGAAAGTAGTTGCCAGGAGTGTGGAAAGGAGTACAGCACAGCTGAGAAAGAAAAACTGTTCAAAGACTTACTCCTTAAGTTACCAGGAATCTGGGCGGAGGACTATCCCCCAGGGTTAGCAGTAAATCAAGCACCTGTCATAGTAGAGGTACTACAAGGAACCTACCCAGTGCAGATCCATCAGTATCCCATTCCCATAGAGGCTAGCCAAGGACTTGCAAAACACTTAAAATGGTTCCTTGAATTTGGATGTGTCTCCTCGTGGAATACTCCCCTATTGCCAGTGTTAAAACCTTCTGGCAACTACCAGCCTGTACAAGATTTAAGGACAGTCACCAAGGTAGCCACTACACTGCATGCTATTGTGCCTAACCTATACACTATGCTTGGAATACCTGCTAGTGCTGCTTGGTTCATATGCTTGGACATTAAAGATGCGTTCTTCTGCATCCAGTTAGCCCCTGTAAGTCGAGACATTTTTGCCTTTGAGTGGGGTCCATCTCAGTATACCTGGATGAGACTTCCCCAAGGATTTAAAAACTCCCCAACTATCTTTGGAGAAGCACTAGCCTCAGACTTAAAGGCTTTCACACCACCAAGCGAATGCTGTGTCTTACTGCAATACATAGAGGATCTGCTGTTAGCCACACCAACAAGAAAATAATGTATCCAAGGAACAGAGAGTCTCCTTCAAGTGCTGTGGGAAACTGGCTATAAAGTGTCTAAGGAAAAGGCACAGATCTGTGGCCAAGGAGATCGGTATCTTGGCTTTTAAATCTCCCAAGGGCAGCATGAGCTTGGGCAGGAGTGAAAAGAGACTGTCTGTAGCATTCCTTGACCAGACACAAGGCAGCAAATGTGGGAATTCCTAGGGGCAGTTGGTTTTTGCCTCATATGGATTCCTGACTACTCACTGCTAGCAAAGCCTTTATATGAGGCAACCAAAGAAGGGGAAAAGGAGCCCCTCCTTTGGGGAAAAGAACAAGACATGGCTTTCAAGGAAATCAAGAAAACTTTAATCCAGCACTAGGACTGCCAGGCATGACAAAGCCCTTTTACCTGTATGTTCATGAAAGAAAAGGAATGGCTACAGGAGTCTAAGTGCCAATGCTAGGGTCATAGTATCAGCCTGTAGCATACTTATCCAAGCAACTAGACTTGGTGGCTATGGGATGGCCACCCTGTTTCAAGGTGCTGGTTGCCACTGCCTTGTTAGCCGAAGATGCTAACAAGCTCACATTTGGGCAGAAGCTGATAATTTGGGTACCCACACAGTTGTCAACTTGATGGAACAGAGAGGATGTCGTTGACTCTCTAACCCTAGGATGCTAAGATACCAAGGACTCCTATGTGAGAATCCATACATCACCTTAGAGACTGTGAATACCCTAAATCTGGCCACACTGTTACCAATAGAATGTGCAGAACATGGAAGGCCCCTGTTGTGTGCCCCAGGGTACCACTGCCATGTAGAAACAGTGACTGAGGTCTTTTCAAGCCAGAAAGACTTAAAGGATCAACCCTTAAAAAACCCAGATGTTGACTATTTTACTGATGGAAGCAGCTTCATATCTGAGGGTATCAGAAAGGCCGGATATGCTGTCATCACATTAAGCTCAGTGGCCGAAGCCCGCCCACTACGGGTAGGAACCTCAGCACAGAAGGCAGAACTAATAGCTCTCACAAGAGCACTATTTCTAGTGAAGGGAAAGTCAGTGAATATCTATACTGACTCAAGATATGCTTTTGCCACCTTGCATGCTCATAGAACCATTTACAATGAAAGAGGACTGTTAACTACTGAAGGAAAAGAAATAAAGAACAAAAAGGAAATAGAGCAGCTCCTAGAGGCTGTATGGGCTCCAAAGGAAGTAGCAGTCATCCACTGTAAAGGACATCAAACAGGAGGAAGTGTTAAGGCTACAGGAAACAGAAAAGCAGACAAGGAAGCAAAATAGGCTTCAATGACAGAAAAAACAAAGACAGAAGAGACTTATGCCATGCCGTTATTACAGCCTCCCCTTGCAGGCACTCCTAACTACTCATCCAACAAGAAGGTGTGGTTTGTGCAGGAAAACAGGAGATACCAGAAAGGAGGCTGGTGGAAGTTTTCAGACGGGAGGCTTGCCATTCCAGAAGCCATTGCTTCCTGACTTATAGAGCAGTTTCACCAAGGAACACACATGGGGAAGACAGCTTTAGAGATTCTCATAGGGCAGTATTTCTATGTGCCACGCTTAACTGCCATCACTCAAGCCGTCTGTGAGCAGCGTGTTACTTGCACCCAGAATAACTCATGGCAAGGGCCTACTTGGCCTCCAGGAATTCAGGAAACAGGAGCGGTGCCAAGTGAAAACCTACTTGTAGACTTTACTGAACTGCCTCAGGCTGGAGACTATTGGTACATGTCGGTGTTTGTCTGCACTTTTCAGGGTGAGTCGAGGCATTCACCATCAGGACAGAAAAGACATGAGAAGTAACCAGGATATTATTAAAAGACATTATTCCTAGATTTGGACTTCCTCTAAACTTAGGTTCAGACAATGGACCAGCTTTTGTGGCAGAAGTAGTACAGCAACTAACTCAGATGTTAAAAATTAAATGCATACAGCCTATCACCTACAAAGATCTGGAAAGTTTGAAAGGATGAATCAGACACTGAAACAACTGTTGAAGAAGTTTTGCCAAGAGGCTCATTTAAGGTGGGACCAGGTATTGCCCATGGTCCTTCTCTGAGTCAGGTGTACCACTACAAAAGTACCTGGGTATTCACCCTCTGAGATAGTGTACAGCCCACCATCCCTACTTGTATCTCAAGTAAAAGGAAATTTAAAGCAAATTAGAGAACTGACCCTAAGAAGACAAATGCAGGCATTAGGTAATGAGGTAATGCAAGAAGTACAAGGGTGGGTAAGAGAGAGAAAACCTGTTAGCCTTACAGATGCAATACATCCCTTTCAACCTGGGGACCCTGTATGGGTTAAACGCTGGAATCCTACAATCCTCAGGCACTTATGGGATGGCCCCCATATTGTGACCATGTCTACCCCTACTGCTGTTAAAGTTGCAGGTATTACACCTTGGATCTGTCACAGCCGACTGAAACCTGCAGCCTTAGTTCAAGACCAGTGGATGAGGCAGCAAGATCCAGATCATCCAACTCAACTGATCTTGCAGAGGAACCAAGGCACAGCAGGAAAAGACAACTGCCCTGCTCCTACCACACTGGAGGCTGGTCGGTCGACGTACAGCTGAAGCTCAAGGAAATGTCAAACCCTGCTCTTGTCATACAACTGGAAGGTGACTAGTCTATGCATGGCTGAAGCTTAAGGAAAAGTCAAGCCCTGCTCTAGTCACACAACCGGAAGCCGACTAGTCTATGCATGGCCAAAACCTGAGGAAGCCAGCACTAGATAAGTAAATGTAGATTGAATTTGCAAGTGTAGTTATACTATTGCTTATACTGATTGTCTTGCTGTCATGCTATCTTTGCAATTGCTATCAAACTTGTTGCCAGGGAGGATGCCCGTGCATAGTATAAACTTAATTGCACTAATGACAATAATGTTAACAGGCACGGGAGGAAACCAAGATAACTGTCATCATTGTATGTTAGAAGGTTGGTCTAGTAAAGGTACAACTAAAACCCTGTTATATCAAACTTATATTATGAGTGTACAGGAACTCCCCTGGGGACATGTGTTTATAATCAAACCAGCTTCTCCATCTGTAACCCAGGAAATAGGTAACCTCAAGTATGTTATAATCCAGGCCTCCTACCCTATGACTTCTAGTTTGAAATTCAAATAGGGAAACTTTTATTACCCTCATATGCCAATCCTAAAGACATTAGAACTGGGTAACTCAGAAGCAAAACACAGGTATTCCCTTATTTACATAAACGATCTGTTTCTATATATTTTGATGCCTGTCAGGCTGCACACCTCAGCAACCCAAACAATCTAGGCGTAGTCTGCAAGAACTTAGGAAAAGAAAGAGTCAGCAGCAAGGCTGCTAAGACCATAACAGGAAAACTAGAAGAAGAATGTCCTGATTGTAACATTCAATGGACTACATATGAGTTCAGCCAATGCCTTTATGCAGGGAGAGTAGCTCTGCTAACCAACCAAGAAGCAAAGATTGGTTGTGTGACTAAAATATGCAACCCCCTTAATATGACCGTATTAAATCCAAACATGCCTTTTTGGACTAAAGAATACCAAGGAGAGCTAAGCTTTGCTCGAGAAGGAGCAAATCTAGGTGTTCCATTAATCATTATTAAAAAGACACAGCGAGCTAAAGCTCAAGTCAGTCCAATGTCACAGTTCAGATTTTTCAAATCCTTCAATAAACATTTTAACCCCAAGGAGCCAAAAGTTCAGATTCCACCGATGTCAGCCAAGAACCTATTCACTCAGCTAGCTGAAAGTATTGTTACTAATCTTGGAGTCACCTCATGTTATGAATGTGGAGGTATCAGTATAGGTGACCAATAGCCCCAGGAGGCTAGAGAACTAATGCCACAAGATAACTTTACCATACCAGAATCTGTTACAAGGTTCAATTCAAGCCCAGGTGTCTGGCTATTAAAAACCCCTATCATTGGAAGATACTGCATTGCACAATGGGGAAAAGACTTTCAAATTCAAGTAGGAGATATGACTTGTTTAGGTCAGCAACATTTTGAAGAGTCTAAGAACAAGACACAGTGGAGAAGCTTTATAGACAATTTATCTGTACCATATTTTAACCCTCTCTCTGTTTCCAGTGCTAAATCAGTTGTGGTATCAACTAGACACTCCAAATGTTTGGAAAGCACTGGCAGGACTATATTGGATCTGTGGGACAAAAGCCTATTAACTATTGCCCGAGAAGTGTACTGGAGCCTGTGTATTAGGGACAATAAGGCCATCCTTCTTCTTGCTCCCACTGAAACAAGGGGAAGATTTTAGTTACCCAGTCTGCAATGAAGAAAGAAAAAAGACCAAAAGTAATGTCTTTACTCAGATAAGTACTGTGGAAAAGATAAGCACAAATATAAAGAAAGACATTGAGATAGGTAGCTGGAAGATAAAGAATGGCCTCCTGAAAGAATTATCGAATACTATGGGCCAGCTACATGGGCCCAAGATGGATCATGGGGCTACCACACCCCTATTTACGTGTTAAGCCAAATTATAAGATTGCAAGCAGTACTAGAAATCATAGTCAATGAAACAGCCTGAGCCTTAGATCTCTTAGCCATACAGACCACTCAAATGAGAGATGTTATATACCAAAATAGGCTAGCATTAGACTACCTCCTAGCCTCAGAAGGAGGAGTTTGTGGCAGGTTTAATTTGACCAACTGTTGCTTACAAATCAATGATAATGGAAGAGCTGTTATGGAAATTACTGTTAGAATGTGGAAGTTAGTCCATGTCCCAGTCCAGATTTGGTCCGGGTAGAGCCCAAACTCACATTTTAGAGGATGGTTCTCATGGTTTGGAGGCTCTAAAACCTTGATAATTGGTTTTATAACTATAGTAGGATGATGTCTAATACTGCCTTGTCTTTTACCTCTCCTCATCAGAAGCATGCAGTCTACTATTGAAGCAATAGTGGACCAAACAACTACCACCAAAATAATGGCATTACAAAAATACCAACCATTCCCCCCAGAAGAATATGAGCCTACAGAGGAAGAGATAAATGATTGTGGTGATTTTTATTAATCTACATTTATGGTGAGCACCAAAGGTGGGGAATTGTTGCAGGAAGTCAGGGACCCCGAATGGAGGGACTGGCTGAAGCCATGGCAGAAGAACATAAATTATGAAGATTTCATGGACATTTATTAGTTCCCCAAATTAATACTTTTATAATTTCCTACACCCATCTTTAAAGCAATCTCTGAACATGAATTGTGAAGATTTCATGGATATTTATCACTTCCCCAATCAATACTCTTGTGATTTCCTATGCCTGTCTTTACTTTAATCTCTTAATTCTGTCATCTTTGTAAGCTGAGGATGTATATCGCCTCAGGACCCTGTAATGATTGTGTTAACTGCACAAATTGTTCATAAAGTATGTGTGTTTAAACAATATGAAATCTGGGTACCTTAAAAAAAGAACAGGATAACAGCGATGTTCAGGGAACAAGGGAGATAACCATCAGGTCTGACTACCTGAGAGCCGGGTGGAACAGAGCCATATTTCTCTTCTTACAAAAGCGAACAGGAGAAATATTGCTGAATTCTTTTTCTCAGCAAGGAACAGCCCTGAGAAAGAGAATGCATTCCTAGGGGGAGGTCTCTCAAATGGCCACTCTGAGAATGTCTATCTTATACGGTTGCAGATAAGGGATGAAATAAGCCCTGGTCTCCTGTAGCACTCCCAGGCCTATTAGGATGAGGAAATTCCTGCCTAGTAAATTTTAGTCAGACCAGTTGTCTGCTCTCAAACCCTGTCTCCTGATAAGATGTTATCAATGACAATGCGTGCCCGAAACTTCATTGGCAATTTTAATTTTGCCCCAGTCCTGTGATCTTGCTCTGCACCCATTTGCCTTGTGATATTTTATTGCCTTGTGAAGCATTTGATTTCTGTGACCCACACCCTATTCGTACACTCCCTCCCACCCAGGGATTTGAAAATCACTAATAAAAACTTGCTGGTTTTGCGGCTTGAGGGGCATCACGGAACCTGGTGACATATGATGTCTCCCTTGGACACTCAGCTTTAAAATTTCTCTCTTTTGTACTCTTTCCCTTTATTTCTCAGACTGGCCAACACTTAGGGAAAATAGAAAAGAACCCATGTTGAATTATCGGGGGCTGGTTTCCCCCGATAGGGGATGAAGAAGGAATTCATGAATTTTACAAGTATAATCAAAGATCAAGAAATTTTTACTTTTTCCTTCAAAAGCTAAGTGTAGTGTAGCCCCCCTCCTTGCCCCATAGTCTAAGTTAGAGAAGAATACTAACTGCCTGTTTTTCCTTCTGTGCTCAGTGAGCCTTGTCTGTACTCACCAGTTTCACATTCCTTGAGGCTCAGTGAGTTCCTGTGAGTTCCCGCTTCATCTCCCTAACACAGCTACAAAGTTACAAGGTTGATAAGCATATGTTACAGAAACATAGTTTCCCAAGCATGTGGAACATGTAGTATAGATAAATGTAAAACACTGATCAACTGCCTTTGTTCTCACTTCTGTAAGTATACTTCCTATATCATGTAGCTCCTGGCCACTGATTCCTTAAAAGGTGGCTGCTTTCTTTGTCTAGGGCTCAGACTTTTGTTGATGCTAGTCCTACTAAGCCAGGTGATCACCTTAATAAAGGCTTACTTGAACTCTA
The DNA here is from genome assembly GCF_003255815.1 of Theropithecus gelada. Classification (NCBI taxonomy): domain Eukaryota; kingdom Metazoa; phylum Chordata; class Mammalia; order Primates; family Cercopithecidae; genus Theropithecus; species Theropithecus gelada. Next base: position 42,741,839 of record NC_037677.1, read on the forward strand.
TTCAGTCTTTCCCATCTCTGATTGTCCCACAACATCATCTCCCAGGTTCAAGTGATTCTCCTGCCTCAGCCTCCAGAGTAGCAGGGATTACAGGCACACACTGCCACACTCAGCTAATTTTTGTATTTTTAGTAGAGATGAGGTTTCACCATTTGGCCAGCATGGCCTCAATCTCCTGACCTCGTGATCTGTACACCTTGGCCTCCCAAAGTGCTGGGATTACAGGCATAAGCCACCGTGCCCAGCCCAAATACTTCTTTAAAAGAAGAAGCTGGAGACTAGAACTAATGGATAAAGTAAAGGGCTATTGCTGGGGTGAGATTAACAAGCGCATACTGCAAACAGGAAGGAGGAAATTCCTTAATCTGTTATCCTTCATACAGTCATCATTATAAAAGTTAAAAATTAGGCCAGGTGTGGTGGCTCACACCTGTAATCTCAGCACTGTGGGAGGCTGAGGTGGGCAGACCACTTGGGGTCAAGTGTTCAAGAGAAGCCTGGACAACAGGGTGAAATCCCATCTCTACTAAAAAAAATACAAAAATTAACCAGATGTGGTGGCAGGTACCTCTAATCCCAGCTACTTAGGAAGCAGAGGTGGGAGAATTGCTTGAACCTGGGAGGCAGAGGCTGCAGTGAGCAGAGATCGCACCACTGCACTCTAACCTGGGCGACACAGCAAAACTCTGCTTCAAAAAAATAAAAATTAGGCTGGGCATGGTGGCTCACACCTGTAATCCCAGCACTTTGGGAAGCTGAGGCAGGTGGATCACCTGAGGTCGGGAGTTTGAGACCAGCCTGATCAACATGGAGAAACCCCATCTCTACTAAAAATACAAAATTAGCCAGGCGTGGTGGTGCATGCCTGTAATCCCAGCTACTCCGGAGGCTGAGGCAGGAGAATCACTTGAACCCGGGAGACAGAGGTTGTGGTGAGCCAAGATCGCACCATTGTACTCCAGCCTAGGCAACAAAAGCGAAACTTCGTCTCAAAAAAAAAAAAAAAAAATTAGAATGATATTAAATGTTAAAAACAATGCTTCATTAACTCACCCAAAAAAGATTCCAAACCACATAAGACAATTCTATGTTTTATTTGTAGGCCCTTGACATAAACAAAGTTAAGGGCACCACCACATAGCTTTCACATAAACATGGGTCACAAGGCACTGCTGACACTGAAATTCTGTAATTCCTATGACTCTTTCAAAAATTTTGAGGGAATTGAACTAGTTCAACTTTTGAGCATAACAGGAGATTTTATTTATAAACATGATTTAGAATTCCCTTAAAGTATGACAATTTAAATTCTTATAAAATATGGAGAATACATGTTTTCTATAGACTCATGTATAATGTATAAAATACAAGGGAAATGTTCAAAAGAGCTTCACGAAACTGACAGCAGTCATTACCTTTGTGGAAGAGGCAACACTGGGAACGCTGGTCAAAAGAGCTTTTATACTTACATGAAAAGGTAATGCATTTTACTATTACTTGTGACAGTGTAAATTAATAATTTTAAAAGATAGACAACACAAACCTGATACATACACTCACATGCAGGACAGCAGGAGAGGGGACAACCTAACACGGCTCTTTCTCTATGGCATGGGAACTTCTCCTCCCTGGTTTTCACTCTTGCCATCTTCAAACTGGGTCAATCTACTCTACCACCCAGGGTTCTGAAAATAAAATGCAGGAGCTCCTAGCCCAAGACCTACCTGGAATATTGTAATTCCTCATTAAACGTGCTTTAAGTATTATATCAGGGTTCTCCAGAGAAACTGAGTGTGTGTGTGTGTGTGTTTGTACATTTGCACATATACGTGTGTGTATATACGTGTGTGTATATATTTATGTATATATTATGTGTGTGTGTTTGTACATTTGCACATATACATGTGTGTATATATTTATGTATATATATATTGTGTGTGTGTGTATATATATATAGAGAGGAGAGATTTAGTATAAGGAATTGGCTTATGCAATCATGCAATTATGGAGGTTGACAACTCCCTTGAATAAAATAACTGCAAGCCTCATTCCAGGAGAGGACCTTTACTTCCAGGAGAAGCAGCTCCTCTTACCAGGATCTCCTTCATACCTATTCCCCCTGAGCAAAAGGGGCTTGCTGGCTGGTGCAATCTGCCTTGCTCCCACAAACACATTGGTAGAGCCCCAGAGGACTTGCAGCCTCAGAAGAGGGGCTGAAAAGACTAGGGGACTATGGCAGCCTCAGAACAGCCACAAAGAGTAACTCCTGAACATGTCAGTGGTGGGAGCAACAGGTTCAGTGTGGACAGTGGTACGATATAGTAACATACAATGATCATGCCTTTGCTTCTCTTATTTTCTGGAATATATAAATAGCTATGGAACCTATGCTTTTAGCCAAGATGGAGTAACAGGAACCAAATTTATCCTCCCATCTGAAAGAACTAACAGCAGACAAAATATAGGAAATGGTGGTGCACCAGACCATGGACATCAGGCAGTCGAAGGACAGAGACAGGGATCAAGTGAGGTGAGCCCCCGACTGCCCCAGCTTACAGCCTGAGACATTCTAAAAAGTGGCATAGGGAGGAGAACCCCAGGCAGAGCCCAGCGCTCTTCCTGGTTAAAGGAAATGAAGCTGGGGCCAGGTGCGATGGCTCACGCCTGTAATCCCAACATTTTGGGATAGGTGTGGATGGCTTGAGGTCAGGCACTCAAGACCAGCCTGGCCAACATGGCGAAACCCTATCTATCTCTACTAAAAATATAAAACTTAACCAGGCGGTAGCGGCATGTGCCTGTAATCCCAGCTACTCAGGAGGCTGAACAGGATAATTACTTGAGCCTGGGAGGCAGAGGTTGCAGTAAGCCGAGATTGTGCCATTACACTCCACCCTGGGCGACAGAGCAAGACTCTGTCTTAAAGTATAAAATAACAATAAAAATAAAGGAAATGGAGCTGGCATTTGCAGGACTGAGTCTGCAGGGGAGGGAGCTGCACCAAGAGGAAACTCCAGAGATGATAAGCAGAGGGAAAAAAACAACCAGAAGAACTTAAGGGAACAGTGTCAAGCATTAAACTCTAGCTTTTTAAATATACTTTACCCATCATTCTGTCTTTTCCAGCTGGGCTCACTTAGCACTTCCAAGTTCCCAGGGAAGTTCTGGAGTGGATGTGGCATTGGAACTTGCCAAATACAAGTTATCTTTCTGTGATTTGCTCCCTTCAGAACCCTGGGACTTATACCTTAGTCCAGTGCCCCTCTGTGCTGGAAGAGAAGGGTCTGTCACTCTGTGACAAGGCAGTCCCCAGGCAAGCAGGCAATTCCCTTGGACTTCTCTCTGGAAGCCACCACACAGTCATGGCCCTGATGACACCCAAGGGTGTGTAGAGCACAGGACTCCAGATGGAGCTCTGAGAGCAGATCTATCCTCTTACTTTCAAAACCATGGAAGTGAGGTTTGTGGATAGGTCAGAATTTGAATCTCCTTTGGAAAGTGACTTGTTTGGGGAAAGGGGGCACAGGTTAAGAATCTGATGTGTGCTATGAGCTGTCTCTTCAGAAACATGAACTTACTCAAGCAGTGACACAATTTTGCTCATTCAGTGAAGTTCATTAACTTCCTGCATCTCCTTAGCAGGCACCAGCTCAACAACTGCTGGAGACAAAAATGTCAGTTTTCTGCTTATCTGCATATGGAATCTGTCACTGTTCTTCAAAGTGGGGACTTGAGGAGCCTGAGCTTGATAAAGAGAGCCAGTTAGTTGGTCACCCCAGGCCATTCCATTCCATCTGGGTTAAGTGCATATGGCCTCCTGCTGGCCATTCTGATCCTAAGACCAGAGAAAGGGTCGACAGTAGTCATTTAGCCACTTAATTATGCAGGTGCTCAGGGAAGTCTGTATGTAGTCTAGATTTTAAGGCTTCGTTGGTGAGAGCTGGGCAGGTGGTTGGTTAGAATTCAGTCAGCCAGTGAATCAGGCAAGCAAGAGGGGTTTGGCAAGGATCAAATCATCAAGCCAAAGTTTCCCAAACACAGCAGTGTGATAACCTCTGTGCACAGATCCCCTGCTTCTGTGATGGGCTGAACTGTGTCCCCTTCAAAATTCCCATGTTGAAGTTCTAATGCCCAGTACCTCAGAATCTCACATTTTGAGACAAGATCTTGGAAGATGTAATTAAGTTAAAAGGGGAGCATAATCCAATATGACTGGTGTCTTTATAAAAAGAAGAGATTAGAACACAGACATACACACTGGGATGACCATGAGACAGACACAGGGAAAAGATGGCTATCTACAAACCAAGGAGAGGCCTCAGGAAAAATCAGCCTGCTCCATGATCTTGACCTTCCAGCCTCCACACAGTAAGACCGTAGATTTTCATTGTCTTTGCTGCCCAAGCTGCAATGTTTTGTTATGGCAGCCGCAGCCACCCTGCCACCCTGCCACCCTGCCAAAGCACACTGAAGATGCTTTAGCATGGGTGTCCAAGGGAGAGAATACAGTCATGGGTTCTTAGTTTCTGTTTCTGGATGGGCCAGCAAAACCCATTCCTCATCCTTCTTTTCCACTTATCACTAGAGACAGAAACTAAAAACCATGGCCTCAGACTGCTAAAATCCTGAAACAAAAAACAGGACAACAATAACAACAACAACAAATAGGGTGGGTTAGACAATTTTGGGAGAGTAGACAGAAAGTCTTACTCCTCCTGGGAGTCCAAATGAGACTTCCGTTTGCTGAATGAAAGATAGAGACTTGGCTAGGTACAGTGGCTCATGCCTGTAATCCCAGCGCTTTGGGAGGCTGAGGAAGGAAGATCACTTGAGCCCAGGACTTCAAGACCAGCCTGGGCAACATAGTGAGATCCGGTCTCCACTAAATTAAAAAAAAAAAAAAAAAAAAAAAAAAAACTGGCCAGGCACGGTGGCTCATGCCTGTAATCCCAGTACTCTGGGAGGCTGAGGCAGGAGGATCACTTGAGGTCAGGAGTTCAAGACCAGACTTGTCAACATGGTAAAACCCCGTCTCTATTAAATAATACAAAAATTAGCCAGGCATAATGATGGCACATGCCTGTAGCTACTCGGGAGGCTGAGCTGGGAGAATCACTTGAACCTAGGAGGGGAAGCTTGCAGTGAGCTGATATCACATCAGTGCACTCCAGCCTAGGTGACAGAGTGAGACCCTGTCTCAAAAAAAAAAAAATTAGGCATGATGGTACATGCCTGTAGTCTCAGCTACTCAGGAGGCTGAGGTGGGTGGATCGCTTGAGGCCCAGAGGCAAAGGCAGAAGTGAGCCAAGATTGCACCACTGCACTCCTGCCTGAGTGACAGAGTGAGACACTTGTCTCAAAAAAAAAAAAAAAAAAAAAAAAAAAAAAAAAGACAGCGACTTGGTAAGGAGGAGGAAGGAGACCCAGGCAGGGAAAGATGGCACTCATGACCATGGCTCAGAGAGCCCTCTTCAGAAGACAGTGTGGGGTGGGGCGTGAACAGTGGGAGAGAGGAAATGGGGAAGGGCAATTGCAGCTCAAACCCCTAGGCACTGGATCTGTCTCCTGGTCTTCATGGAATGGCTCTAGCAAGCTTGTTCTATCCAGTAGAACAAAAGTTGAATCCAAATCTTAAAAATTCCATCCCTGAACGTGTAGAGGTGGGGTGTCAAAAAGATTCTAAGAATTCTAATACATTCTACAATATATTAAAAAATATTAAAAGTTGGCTGGTTGCAGTGGCTCACACCTGTAATCCCAGCACTTTGGGTGGCCAAGGCAGGTGGATCATCTGAGGTCGAGAGTTTGAGACCAGCCTGCCCAACATGGTGAAACCCCATCTCTACTAAAAATACAAAATTAGCTGGGCTTGGTGGCGCATGCCTGTAATCCCAGCTACTCGGGAGGCTGAGGCAGGAGAATCGCTTGAACCTGGGAGGCGGAGGTTGCAGTGAGCTGAGATCGTGCCATTGCACTCCAGCCTGGACAACAAGATCAAACTCTGTCTCAAAAATGAAATAAAATAAAATAAGTCATAGTGATTAAAATATGTTTAGCACAGTATTAATGAATAATTGATTGCAGCAGAACTCAAAACAGATGATGATACATAGAAAATAGTGATGTGTATGTATGCATTAAGTATTTAGAGACAGGGTTCTGTTCTGTCACCCAGGCTGGAGTGCAGTGGTACGATCACAGCTCACTGTAACCTTGAATGTGTGCACTCAAACAACCTACCACCTCAATCTCACAAACAGCTGGGATGACAGATGCACATCACCCCACACACCTAATTTTCTTTTATTTTTTTTCTGAGATGGGGTCTCATTATGTTGCCCAGGTTGGTCTCCAGCTCCTGGCTTCAAATAATTCTCCCAAAGCACTGGGATTAGAGGTATGAGCCACACATGCCCAGCCAGATAATTGGTATTTATTGTCTTCATAGAGAAGCCACAGCAGAGGTATGGTGTGGGTCTTTGAGCTGTAGAATCAGCAGCTCAAACACTGCTTGAGCCTGTTCACCATCATGCTTCTCTTTGCTTTCCTACATTTCCACACATTTTTTTCTCTTACTGAAAATGCATTCCAGTCACCAAGTAATTGGAACATAAACACCTCCAGTTATGAAAATCTTAGGATAAGCTATCAGTGGTTCAACTTAATCAAATACTCATCAATGAAATCTTCAATGTGAGACTAGGAGGGTGAGGTCCTGTGACTGGCCCATCTGGGTTAAGCACCAGCAGTAGAGTACTGTGAAAAGTAACGCAGAGCTTACAAATGCAATAGCCACTCCAAAGGATAATTTTGCATGCAAACATGGTGAAACCCCATCTCTACTAAAAATACAAAAAGTAGCTGGGGGTGGTGGCTTGCACCTGTAATCCCAGCTACTCAAGAGGGTGAGGCAGGAGAATTGCTTGAACCCAGGAGACAGAGGTTGCAGTGAGCCAAGATCATCATCATGCCATTGCACTCCAGTCTGGGCGACAGAGCCAGACTCTGTCTCAAAGAAAAAAAAAAAAAAAAAAAAGGACAGATTCTACAGATTCTACATATATTAAAATTAAGCAAGAAGCTTAATTTGACTCATGGGTCAAATTAAAAATTAAAGGTGGGAAATTAGAAGGTAATTTGAACTGAATGAAAATAAAACACATCACAATTTGTGGGATGCCATTAAACTGAACTTGGAAGAAAATTTATAGCACTAAACATTCAAAAAAGAAGTCTCTAGTGAATGATGTCAGCTTCCCACCTTAAGAAACCAGAAACATTTAAGAACAAAAATAGCTAAAAGTAAGCAGGAGAAAGGAAATAATAAGCATCAGAGTGGAAATCAATGAAATAGAAAAAAAAATAGAGAAAATAAATGAACTGAAAAGCTGGTCCTTTGAGAAGAGAAATAAAATTGACAAGTCTCCAGCCAGAGCGATTAGGAAATGAGGGAACAAACAAATGACTAATATCAGGAATAAGAGTGGTTACATTGGCCAGGCACAGTTGCTCATGCCTGTAATCCCAGCACTTTGGGAGGCCAAGGCGGGCAGATCACTAGGTAAGGAGTTCAAGACCAGCCTGGCCAACAAGGTGAAACCTCACCTCTACTAAAAATACAAAAATTAGTGGGGCATGGTGGCATGGGCCTATAATCCCAGGTACTTGAGAGGCTGAGGCAGAAGAACCACTTGAACCCGGGAGGCAGAGGTTGTGGTGAGCCGAGATTGTGTGGCTGCACTACAGCCTGGGTGACAGAGCAAGACTCTGTCTCAAAAACAAAAGAAAAAATATATTCCATGTCTCTGCTTGTCTCTGAACATCCAGAACACAGTTATGGAAACTTGTTTAATGTCCTTATCTGCTAAGTCTGACATGTGTATCAGTTCTGGGTCAGTTTTGCATAGTTGATTTTTCTCCTCATAGTGAGTTATTTTCCTGTTTCTTCGCAAATCCTTTTTTTTTTTTTTTTTTTTTTAGATGTAGTCTCACTCTATTGCCCAGGCTGGAGTGCAATGGTGTGATCTCAACTCACTGCAACCTCCATCTCCCTGGTTCATGCAGTTCTCCTGCCTCAGCCTCCAGACCAGCTGGGACTACAGGTGCCCACCACCATGCCCAGCTAATTTTTGTATTTTTAGTAGAGACAGGGTTTCACCATGCTGGCCAGGCTGGTCTCGACCTCCTGACCTCAGGTGATCTGCCTGCCTCGGCCTCCCAAAGTGCTGGGATTACAGGCATGAGCCACTGCTACTGCCAAGTCTGCTAATCTTTGAATGAGATTAGCAGATATTATGATTTTATGATGCTTTTAGCCCCATAAAATGTTTTTATATTTCTCTAAATATTCTTGAGGCTTCTTCTGGGGTGCAGTTAATTGATAGTGTTGGGTCTTGCTTTTAACATTTGTAGTGTTTATTCTAGGGCTAATTATTCTTTGTTGCTGAGGTGAGACCATTCTGAGTACTCTACCCAGTGCTCATGAATCATGATTTTCTCACCCTGGCTGGTGACAGCAGGCACTTTTCCCAGCATCACTGGGCTCTATTCTCTTTCAGTCTTTTTGGATGATTCTGCAGCCTCAGGTGGTTTCCTCATAAGCATGTTCCAGAGAGCACTCTGCTAAATTATCAAGGGGACCTTCTGAAGATCACCAGAGTTGTGTCTCTGTGCAGCTCTCTTCCTTGGTAATATGTCCTGCAAACTCTAGCTGCCTTGGTCTCTCTGGACTCTCAGCTGTGTCTCCTCAATTCAAGGTCTACGATACTCAACCTGAGATCCCCCTCCTTGTGCCACAGCCTAGAAACTCCTTTAAGGCAGTAAGCTGTGGCAAATGTAGAGTTTACTTATTTCATGTTTCATGGGTCACTGTGCTCATTGCCTGATATCCAGTGACTTGAAACCATTGTTTCATATATTTTATCTGGTTTCTTCAGTTGTTTTAGGCAGGAGGGTAAATCCAGTCCCTGTTACTCTACTTTGGCCAGAGACGGTTTTTGTTTTGGTTTGTTGGTTTAGACACAGTCTCCCTCTATTGCCCAGGCTGGTGTGCAGTGGAGTGATCTCGGCTCATTGAAACCTCTGCCTCCTGGGTTTAAGCAATTCTCCAGCCTCAGGCTCCAGAGTAGCTGGGACTACTGACGCGGGCCACCACGTCCGGATAGTTTTTGTATTTTTGTAGAGATGGGGTTTCACCACGTTGGCCAGGCTGGTCTCAAACTCCTGACCTCAAGTGATCCACCAGCCTCAACCTCCCAAAGTGCTTGGATTATAGGCATGAGCCACCACACCCAGCCCAGAAACAGTTTTTGAATTGGATCTTGAATCAGAAGAAGAATTATCTATAAAAGTCTTAATTGAAGGCTAGGCAGGGTGGCTCACACCTGTAATCTCAGCACTTTGGGAGGCTGAGATGGGTGGATCATGAGGTCAGGATATTGAGACCATCCTGGCTAACATGGTGAAACCCCGTCTCTACTGAAAAAAAATTTAAAAATTACCCAGGTGTGGTGGTGCATGCCTGTAGTCTCAGCACTCAATCAAGTGATTGAGGCAGGACAATCACTTGAACCCAGGAGGGGGAGATTGTAGTGAGCCGACATCGCACTATAGCACTCTAGCCTGGGTGGCAGAGTAAGACTCCATCTCAAGAAAAAAAAAAAAAGACTTATTTGAGACAATCATTGAAATTTGAACATGGACTGTACATTATAGATTATATATTATATCTTTGTTAAATTTTTCTGATTTTGAGCACTATACCATGGTTACCTAAGAATTTTATCCTTGCTGATAGGAAATACACAGTTAAGAACTTAGGAGTAAAGTGGAATGATTCCTACAACTGACTCTCAAATGATTAAGAAAAATAAATACATGATATACACAAGTAGCACAAATTATGAAGCAAACATGCCAAAATATTAATGATGGAAATATCTTGGTGAAGAATATATGATAATTCTTTTTTTTTTTTTTTTGAGGTGGAGTTTCAGTCTGTTACCCAGGCTGGAATAAAATGGCATGATCTCAGCTCACTGCAACCTCCACCTCCCGGGTTCGAGCAATTCTCCTGCCTCAGCCTCCTGAGTAGCTGAGATTACAGGTGTGCACCACCACACCCAGCTAATTTTTGTATTTTTAGTAGGGCCAAGATTTCACTATGTTGATCAGGCTGGTCTCAAACTCCTGACCTCATGACCCACCTGTCTCGGCCTCCCAAAGTGCTGGGATTACAGACGTGAGCAACCACGCCTGGCCTATATGAGAATTCTTTATCCTACTTTTGCAATTTATTTTATAAGTTAAAGATTACTTCAGGCCAGGTGCAGTGGCTCATGCCTGTAATCCCACTACTTTTGGAGGTGGAGGCGAATGGATCACCTGAAGTAAGGATTTCGAAACCAGCCTGGCCAACATGGTGAAACCCCAACTCAACTAAAAATAGAAAACATTAGCCAGGTATGGTGGCACATACCTGTAATCCCAGATACTTGGGAGGCTGAGGCATCTTAAACCTGGAAGATGGAGGTTGCAGTGAGCCGAGATTGCACCACTGCACTCCAGCCTGGGCAATAGAATGAGACTTTCTCTCAAAAAAATTAAAAATAAGATTATCTCAAAATAAATGAATAAAAGAAATTGCAATAATAAATTGCAAAACTGGTCTTTATTGTTAGAAGTGAGGATGGCGGCCAGGTGTGGTGGCTTACACCTGTAATCAGCATTTTCAGAGGTTGAGGTGGGTGGATCATCTGAGGTCAGGAGTTCCAGACCAGCCTGGCCAACATGGTGAAACCCTGTCTCTATTAAAAACACAAAAACTTAGCCAGGTATGGTGGCATGTGCCTGTAATCCCAGCTACTCAGGAGGCTGAAGCAGGAGAATCACTTGAGCCAAGGACGCAGAAGTTGCGGTGAGCTGAGATCGTGCCATTGCACCCTAGCCTGGGCAACAAGAGAGAAACTCCATCTAAAAAAAAAAAAAAAAATAGAAATCAGGATGGGGCACTACTTCTGAGAAGGAGAGTCATAATAGAGAATGGGTCCTTCAGGGAGACTTCAGGCACTGATAATACTGTCTTTGAATTCTTTGGTGTTTACATGATTGTGTTCACCTATCTTCATCATTCACTTATCAATTATACAGTGATACACATGCCATTGCATACTTTTGTATTTTTTTATACTTCAATAAAAAAATTTTTAAGTAAAAAATAAATTATTCAGATATAATACCTTAAGGATTGCTTTCTTTCTGTGTCTTCTTTCCTGAATCCCTAGTGAAGTACTCAGGTCAGGGTGATAGTCTCCGAGGTGGTTCTCTTTTTCATTTCAAAAGAACAGTTTTATTCCTTATGCTGTGGAGAAACCCAAGGTAAAAATTCACCTTGTGTGAAGCCTTCACCAGTGACCTTAAATTGCTACCTCTCTTGGAACTCACTGACTTTTAAAAATTAAGGGTGGGAAGATAGGGCGGAGCAAGATGGCCGAATAGGAACAGCTCCAGTCTCCAACTCCCAGCGCCAGCGACACAGAAGACCGGTGATTTCTGCATTTTCAACTGAGGTACTGGGTTCATCTCACTGGGGAGTGCCGGACGATCGGTGCTGGTCAGCTGCTGCAGCCCGACCAGCGAGAGCTGAAGCAGGGCGAGGCATCGCCTCACCTGGGAAGCGCAAGGGGGAAGGGAATCCCTTTTCCTAGCCAGGGGAACTGAGACACACAACACCTGGAAAATCGGGTAACTCCCACCCCAATATT